>NW_005366833.1:3433963-3489152 GCF_000412655.1 Myotis brandtii | reverse complement strand
ATCCCTTTGCTTCCCACATTGACATTTCCCACACCTTTGAACCAAGCCTGTTCTGGCTTGAAAGGCCAACCAACTTCAGGTTTTGTTTTTTTTTTATGAAAAGCGTAAAAAGAAAAGTGAACCTGACAGATTCCTCTGGGACCAAATTACATTTTTAAAAATGTATTGGGAAAAAGGAGAAATAGGTTCTCACATATTCCTTTCCTGTGCACAGGAGTGTCGTTAGTGAGCCAGCATCAGCAGAACTTGCACTTGGAAGGTTGGAGTTAATCCTGCCCTCCCTTCCACACAGTTTTATGTTTCCCCATAGCCTTGGTCAGTCTTTCCTTCTGTGTGTTTGTTCCAGAATCTGCCTTTACAGCTAAGCTCTGCAGCGTCCAAGGTGCTGGACAGGTTGTCTTGCACGCAGTAGGTGCTCAGTAAATTTATTGCGTTGAACATGAAATGTTTCTCCGGCAGGGAGCGGTGACAGGTGTGGCGATGTCATCACAGTCACCAGTTGGGGGTGTGAATAGTAGGCACACTGCTGCCTCGCTACCAGGCCTCTCTCTGTAATGGCTCTGCTTTAGTTCAGAAAAGCAATCCGTTTCCTGGGTCAGGATGGCAAGCTTTCCTTCTTAGGTTTGTGGGGGCTGAGAGGGCCCAGGTGTCAGCTCATGCAACAGCTTTCCCCCCATGTGTCTCCCTCTAGGCTCTGTCTCGTAGGGAGGAGTCCTGACGCCTCACACTGCATTTCTCAGTGTCTCCAAGTCTAGGAGAGGCCAGGAGCTGACTCATCTGGACGCAGGGTTGCCCTGCAGAGGAGAATGCTGACAGCGGGGAGCGGAGGAAATGGAGCTCTCTCGTTTCAGTGCGGGTGCACCCTACTGCCATCCTCGGAAGTCTGTGACATGCCATCATCAAATGATACAGTCTTTTTCTCAAGACCTTTTTCTTTGAGTAAAAAAAGAGTCGGGAAGATGACTTGCACTTTTTCTGTGCCCTCCTAGCATTCAGCACATGTTCATTGATGGCAGATGATTCTGACATCTCAGATTTAGTGGGGAACAATTTTTCCTTGATTGGTGACTCTTAAAACTGGAAGCTAAGTGGGAAGGCACCATGCGAGAGTATGGATTACAAAGACAAATAAGACGTGGTATACATAAATTAATTGTTTACAAGAGATCATTGTGAATAACAAATAGTGTTATCATTGTAAATTGTCAATTTTGGTTTGATATGTAATCTTTCATACTAGAAACTATGGGGTTTGGTGTTGTTATTGAAAGGGGGAGAGTATGGCTCCAGGTTTGAACATAAAGGACTCAAAGTGCAACAACTCCAGGAATCTTGACACTACAGAAAAGTGGGGGGGAAAGCCTTCACATACCTTAAAATGAATTACTGGTTAACTACTATTAATATGCCATGGGCCCAGAGACCAGCATATAACACTGCAAGATCAATAAGGGTATTTATCATGTGTTGGGTATATTGATCTCTCATGAAGGAGTGAGTCATATTTCACGCTGCATACGTTAGCACAAAAAAAGTAGCAGAGCAATTGGGAAGCCTTACCAAAGTACTGAACTATGGAATGGAAGGTAAATGTACGGAACCACAACTATGAGCATTGGAATGAGATGGGATTGAGTCTGCAAGCGTCATCTCTGCAAATGTCTCTACTGCAGATGCTGTAGGTACATGCTTCTCCAGTTCCTTTCCCAGCTGTGGGATCCAGTCCCACCCATCTTTGTTCCAGATAGCACCCATTAGGACTACACGGAATATATAGCAACACTTAAAACTTCTAACTTCATGCTTTCATTGGCATCCTGGCAGGTGTTGATAATTCCTGCAAGGGACCACTGGTTAAGAGAGCTACTACATTCTCTCGGGAACAGTGCTTTGTGCTTCCTATGATTATTAATACTGTTAAGTGCTAACCTTGGCCAGTTTTTATGTTAGAAAAATAAAGAGTGAGATTCAGGTTATAGTCAGTAATATTGTATTAACTTTGTACAGTGACAGATAGTTATTAGACTTATTGTGGTGATCACATTGTAAGGTATATAAATGTCTAATCACTATGTTATACACCTGAAACTAATATAATATTGTACCAGTATATCCACTACAATTTTTGAAAAAGAATATTTTTTTGTTAATCCTCATCTGCAGATATATTTCCATTGATTTTTAGAGAGAGTGGAAGGAAGGGGGAGAGACAGAGAGAGAGAAACATGACACAATTGGTTGCCTCCCTGCACACACCCTAGTGGGCCGGGGATGGAGCCTGTAACGGAACCTGGAACCCTTCAGTCTTAGGGCCAACACTCTATCCACTGAGCCAACCAGGTGTTTGCTGTGGTCTTTATACTTAGTCATACTGGCTGTGCAGGTAAAATATCCCTGTCACAGTGTGCATTGGGCATGGCGTTGGGCAAGAGAAACTGGTCACAGTGAGGGGCCTGGTATGGATGGTGATTCAGCACAGGTTTATAGAACTAGCTGTGAGTTTTTACTGTGTTTTTTTCTGTGATTCAGAAAATGGTTAATAGGCTATTAAGAGTTTGTACATGAGCCCTAGCCTGGTTGCTCTGGTTGGAGCATCATTCTGTACACTAAAAGGTTGTGGATTCAATTCCCAGTCAAGGCACATACCTAGGTTTGGGTTCTATCCCAGGTTGGGCATGTACTAAAAGAAAAAAAAAAGGAGTTTGTATGTGGAAAACCACTTTCTGATGATATACATATTTCAAATTTTGTATGGTTAGTTTATGTATTTTGTAGCTTATGAGTTGGAAATCTTACTTTCTGATTTATCTCAAATTAATAGTGACACTTAGCCTCACTTACCAGCTTTGATGACATCCGATGTGGAAGAGATGCCTCTAGTTACTGTTTTGGGAATTTGCTATAGCGGAGGTTGGAGAGATGGCCGTGCACTGATTGTCCTGAGAATTTCTTTCCATTAGCTTCTTCTACCTGCCTACATATCCCAAACCTCTATATATTAAAAATGAACAACATCTTATTACTCTCTGGAGCTTCTACTTTTTAAAATCACATTTATTTTGACATTAGGCTACTTGAAAAATCATTATTTATTGATCCCTTTTGCAACTATTTACCACCTTGTGGCCGGCAGTGTGCTAGGCACAGGGGTGCACAGATGAGCTAACAGGCATGGTGCCTCTTGCTGCATCTTCCATTCTGGTGAGACAGAAGCACCATCGCTCCGTTTCTTCATTGCTCACTTGCTCCCCGCCCTCTTGCTCCTTCTACGCTAAAAACCTAACCCTCTGTTGGTCTTTTCCAGAACTAGTTTTGCTTGAACTCTTAGCAGCAGCGGACAGGTCAGCCTTCTTCCTCCACAACCCATGTCAACTTTGGCCTCTGTGACATTGCGTTTCTCCTCAGTTCTCCCTGACTTCAGCCTTGACTCTCCCCTCAGAACATGCTTTTCTGTAACAGCTCCCTCCTGCTCTCCCAGAGGCAGCCAGCATGGCCCAGTGGTGACTCCTGAACCTCAGCCTCTCCCATGAGTGCAGGTGTCAAGTCCTCACTCTCGCCCATTGCTCCCACTTGTGTACCCCTCTGGCACCTTGATTAAGCAGAACTTGCCACCTCCCTCTCCTCTGACATCTGCTTTGCATTTCTTTGCCTTATCCTGCAACGTAATTTCTGATGTCCCATCTGTCCTCCCGTTTTATTGCGTTTTGTCTCCTTCATGTTTCTGGCCCAGGTCCCCTCTCTTATATTTGAGTCTTCTAGGTCTCTCCCTGACGCCTGCAGTGGCTCCCTAGTGGCTCTCCAGCCTCTGGTTTCCCTTCCCTTCCCTTGCCTTACAAATTGCCATCAGATAAATCAGCCCCAAGCACAGCTCTCGCTCTCTCCCTCTCCACTCCTTGCTCAGAAATCCTCAGTGGTTCCTGCCACACCATGATGAAAGGCCTGCCAGAAAATTGGACGGAGGCTTTCCCTCACCTTGCACCAGTCCACCGTCAGACTGGACTTCTCTTTCCCTTTTGCACTGAGTTCTTCACCCCCTGTTCATCAACCCCAAATTTGCCTTCCACTTTCCTGCTTCCTTTTCTTTGTCCCTACAGCCCTTTTCTCATTTTTTAAAGCCTGTTTTCTGCTTCTCTTTTAAAGTGCAACTCAGATGCAGTTTTTCTTTTTTTCCCCCATTTAAAAATTTAAAATTTTATTTTTTTAGTTACAGTTTACATTCAGTATTATTCTTTATTAGTTTCAGATGTATAGCAAAGTGGTTAGAAAATCATGTACTTTACAGAGTGGTCTTCCCGCTGCTTCAAGCACCCACCTGGCCCCATACATATTTATCTCGATTATTGACGGCATTCCCTATGCTGTAATTTACATCTCTGTGGCTTTTCTATAACTACCAATTTGTGCTGATTAATCCCTTCACATTTTTCACCCAGCCCTAACCCTTCTCCCCTCTGATAGCTGTCAGTCCATCTCTGTGGCTTTTCTATAACTACCAATTTGTGCTGCTTAATCCCTTCATATTTCCTCTTAGACTGCAGACTCCTATTGGGTAGACGCATCCTGACACCTTGCAGCCTTTTCAGGCATCTGGACCAACTCTTTGAACATAGGAGCCCAGCCCTTTTCTCATTTTTTAAAGCCTGTTTTCTGCTTCTCTTTTAAAGTGCAACTCAGATGCAGTTTTTCTTTTTTTCCCCCATTTAAAAATTTAAAATTTTATTTTTTTAGTTACAGTTTACATTCAGTATTATTCTTTATTAGTTTCAGATGTATAGCAAAGTGGTTAGAAAATCATGTACTTTACAGAGTGGTCTTCCCGCTGCTTCAAGCACCCACCTGGCCCCATACATATTTATCTCGATTATTGACGGCATTCCCTATGCTGTAATTTACATCTCTGTGGCTTTTCTATAACTACCAATTTGTGCTGATTAATCCCTTCACATTTTTCACCCAGCCCTAACCCTTCTCCCCTCTGATAGCTGTCAGTCTGTTCTCTGTATCTATGAGTCTGTTTCTATTTTGATTGCTTGTTTTGTTCATCCAATTACACATATAAGTATTTGTCTTTCTCTGTTGGACTTATGTAACTTAGCAAAATACCCTTCAGATGCAGTTTTTTCCTGAGGATTTCTCTGTAATTCCTTTCTAGGCTGCAAGTCATTGTTATAGCCTTTGAATTTTTGTGAAAGTTTGTGGGTGTTATTATATGATAATCCTTGTTGTTATTTTAACCCCAACATATATTTCCTTCTAGATTGCAGACTCCTGTTGGGTAGGAGCATCCTGACACCTTGCAGCCTTTTCAGGCATCTGGACCAACTCTTTGAACATAGGAGCCCCTTTAGTTGTTTATTGGAATTGACAGTATAAAGTGTAGACCCATGACTGGCAAACTATAGCCCATGGGCCCACTATCTGTTTGAGAATAAAGTTTTATTGCAGCAACCTGTCTGTTCTGCAACTGAATGCCCACAAAGCTTGAAATAGTTACTAACTGACCTTTTTACAGAAGAAGTTTGTCTATTCCTGGTCTAAATCATTGTCCAGACTGCTGAAGGATAGGGTATCAGCTGTGGAAGGAAGTGAAGGAAACAATGTTTGCTTAAACTTTTAACTTTTTGCTTTGACTTTTTGACATATCTATGTGGCCACCATAGTTAGGGCACTGGGATTTTTTTTATTACCTTGTTTAAAATGAAGTATAATTACTTTTGTAATAATGTTGTAGACGGCCGAGTTAACTAGATTTTATCTCTAATTTTTTGACATTAGGATAAAAAGTTACTGGTCAGGCTTTATCTAATTAAAATGACCCTTAAAATGTGTTTTGTATTCTTAGTAAAAGAAATCTGCAAGAATCTGTCATCCGCGCCACCAGAATTATGTCAACCCTGAGAACCCTCCTTTATTTTGGCTGCCTGTTCAGGTGCCTTTTTCTGCAGCTCTGAGATCTGAGGAGGATGGCTATGCATTGCCAAGCTTTAGAGGTCAAGTTTTGTGAACTTCCAGATTAATACCATGTTGCTTTTTGCTTTTTTCTTTTTTTTCTTTCTAGACGGGCGTATGGTCATCCAGGATATTCCTGCTGTCACCAGCAGAGGGCACGTGGAGAACGCACCTGACCTGGTTTCAGACTCCACCTACTACAGCAGCTTTTATCAGCCATCTCTGTTTCCGTACTACAACAATCTGTACAACTATCCGCAGTACCCCGTGGCCTTGACTGCTGATTCCCCTTCTGGGGACATGGGAAACCCTCTTGGGGGATCCCCGGTGAAGAACAGCCTTCGCAGCCTCCCAGCTCCTTATGTGCCTGGTCAGGCAGGAAACCAGTGGCAGGTAAGATGTTACCCAGAGAGTGAACTGGATACGTGAAAACCCCACACACACAGACACACACATGGCCAACACTTCTCATAGGTATAGACACATTATACGAAAGATGTAAAGAATTTTCCTCTCTGCACATCAGATTATTTAACCTCAGACATTGTCTGCAAGGAACTGTAAAGAAATATGCATATATTTGTGTCTTCATTTTCTCATTTTCTAATGTCATTTTGCATAAATACCCAGTTGGCCATAGTCAGATTCAAAAGTAGCTTACTATATTATGCCCCACCTCCCCCTGCCTTGCCCCCGTTTTCTTTGAGCAGCATAGGAAATGTTGGGTGCGTCTTCTGGATGGCAGTACTCTTCCTGATGAACTTTACCCTGGGAGTGAGGCGTGTCCAAATCTGTATGTATGTTCGAATGGAAGAAAGGTAAGAAGAGGAATTAGGTCACTGCTGTGCTGGGCCAATGTGGGTTTGTTTTTAGCTGGGAATAGAGGCCAGTCTTTCATACTCTGAAATATTTAAAACAGTGTGCAATTTAAAAATAGTGTGCAATTAAGAGTTTTTTAATATTTGGGGGAAAACAAAGCGTTTTCATGATCAGGGAAGGAGCGTTTATCAGAGCTGTTCTTTTCCCTCCGTTTTGACCATTCCATCGTGCCACTATATTAGAAACAGTTTCAAGGCACTGAAAGCATTTTCAGGTGGGATTACCACATGGTGGGAATGTGTATAGACATGAGCTCTTGGACTCAACACCTCCCAGCCCCCTCTAGCCGTAAGCTGTTATGATTCTGTGATAAATGTTCTCGTTTTGAATGCATTTACTGTATGTAAATTTTCTCAGCTGGGCATGGATTCCAAGACAATGCAATTTACACATTTAGGTGTTTAGGGCAAATCTTTACCTTCTATGTCAACTTTATAAAAATGTGCATTGAATTTTTTTGAGCAACTCTATTCTATTCTATTTTTCTTTTTTTAGGTGTTGGGAAATTGTTAATATTCAAGTCACCCCACTTTTTGGTTTCTCTCACTATTCCTAGGGATCTGACTTTTTGGCATATTAATATGTCAGCTTTAATACCCTGGGCTACCCATTTTCATACATTTTATTTTTAGAATCATACTTTTTAGAAAGGGAACTTAGAACATTGGTGTTAAAATTGAGGGGTAGTATGAGTATCAAAGGAAAAGCAGTGATTTATGGATCTTTAAGCTGGGCCCCTACAGGCCTTTCAAAGTGCCATTTGGATTTTATGATTTGAGGCAGGTTCTAGGTTGATTTCTACTAAAGACTCTCCACCCTGAAAGGAGAAAGACTTCTCTTGTAGTTACAAAAACAAAACAGTTTATCCTGCAGATTCCCCAGAAGAGTTTCCTGGTTTTCTGGCTGCTTCCAGGCTTTAAGGATAAAGTATGGAGGGTCTCAACCTGCTGGCTTAAGAGAAAAAGGATGAGAAAGAAAAATCTTAGGTGTTTTCTTAAAGAGAGACAGCTCATGGTCAGCTTTACAGAAGAGTCAGAAATCTCCTAAATTAATTTACCCTCTACTTTGGCAGTCTTTCAGGCATATGATGCCTGACACACTAATGTTTATTCTTACTCCACCTGGAAAACCTGGGAAGGGTATGGCAGAGGTCTTGGACTTCCTTGGTGATCCCTTACAAAGGTGCTGTCTTAGGGATAGCTAGAAGATGGGGCTCTCTTGCATGGCAGTGTTGCCTGGACTTGGAGGACTGTCTCAGCCACTGTGCGAGGCAAGATTCCCCTGAGGACAAGTCCTTGTACCCTTGCTAGAACAGTCTGCTGGGTCAGAATCCCAAGGCTCTTTCTTGTTTGTGCCTGCACTCGGAAAGCTGCTTTAATGGCTTTAGGTCTGTTTCCAGCCTGTGGAGATTTGTGGCCCAATCATAGATTCCTGTCCTGTTGGGAAACAGGAATAACATTTGTGACACTGGTACAAACTCACGATGAATAGCTGGTTCCCCCGACCAGCGGCTCAATTTCACTTCTACATTTAATTGCCTGCAAAAGCTGTTTATTGCCTTATGCACTCCTCCACGGCAACATTATCTCTTAAATAAACATGTGGTACCAGGTTGACAAGGGAGAGGTGCATATCAAGTGAGTAGAAATAAATATGGGAGGACTCAGAGCTGTACCTGAACATCCTTTCCACCCCTGTGGCAGGCACCTTCTTGATTGCTTTTCAGAAGCTTGTGCCACATTCAGACCACAGTCAGGGTGTGGTCAAATGGCCACACAGGTGATTTCCTTCCTTTCGTGGTTACTTTGGGCCCCGTCTGAAATGTCTCATGATATACTTGTCCCTTTATGATCAGGCACCTCACTGGAATGCATTCACTCATTAAATAAACATGCATGGAGGTCCTACTGTGTGCTAGGGAATCTACCGCTGAACCAAGCAGACAAAAATGAAAAGCTGGTCTTGGGGGAAGGCTGCTATTATTACCTGGGAAACAAGAAGGGGAGTTGGGGACAGTTTAAAGTAGCCTGGGTTTGAAACTGAGATAGAGGCAGGAAGGAAATTCTGTTCTGGCACCTGTAGCTTGGAACACAGAGAAATGTGCCCCCTTGTTGAGCATTCCTGGGATGGCCTTCCAGCACCCGGTGTTCTTGATTCTATAACCAGCAGCCTGATGGGCCCTTGTATTCACACTGCCTCCTCTTTTCTTAGCTTGGCTCAGCATCAGAACATCCTGTTAGCTAAAAGAAGGTTGAGAAGGAGTGAGTTCTTGAGCATGTGCTTGTGGAAATGGTCATAACCTCTTCACTTCTGTGTCCTGGGAGCTTCACAGGAGGGTCCATCAGTGGGGGCGGGGGGAGCAGGATATGAATCCGAGGTTTAAACTGGATTTCCATTCCCAGGGAGACATTTATAGTTAACAGTAATTAGTTTAAAATATTCCCAAATTTTTAAAAATGTTATGTCAGGAAGAAGGTAGCATGCAAAATCCACTTCAAATTTTTTATGTTTTTATTGATTTTTAGAGAGAGAGGAAGGGAGAGGGATAGAGAGCTAAAAACATCAATGAGAGAGAAATATCAATGGGCTGCCTCCTACATGCCCCCTGCCGGGGATCGAGCTGGGAGCTTAGGCATGTGCCCTAACTGGGAATTGAAAACCAGTGACCTCTTGGTTCATGGGTCGATGCTCAGCCACTGAACTACACCAGCTGGGCTCCACTTCAACTTTTAAGGTGAAGTAGGCCACCAAGCTGCACCATCGGGCCCCAGGATAAGGTGCATCTGGTCACTTCAGACTCCCTAGTAATTCTGTGCTGAGAAAGTTAAGTGACCTGCCTGAGGAACACAGCTGTTAGTGGAAGGCCAGGCCTAAACCTGGGCCTTCCTACCCTTGGGAAAGTGTTGTTTCTACAAGAAGTCTTGTGATCCACTGGGCTACCCACCCACTTCCATTGCTCATGTCTTTGACAGGTTAAACTAACCCTGGCTTCCCTTTTTATTGGTCACTATCTATTGCTAGATAAGCCTGACTATTTTTTGCCTCTGGAAAGAAAAATTGACAAAGTTTGCAAGCAGACACAAGAAGGGTTTATTAGAACATAAACAATTTAAAACATTTAAAGCAATTTCTTTCCTCAAGAAAGGGTAATTAAAGTAATTATAGTATTTGACTTGGCCTATTAGGACTAACAACCATAATTTGTTTCCTTAAAGGGAAATTATAGAGATACTAGAGGCCCAGTGCATGAAATTTGAGCACTCAGTGGGGGGCCCTCAACCCAGCCTGCGCCCTCTCTCAGTCCAGGAGCCCTCGGGGGATGTCCAACTGACAGCTTAGGCCCTCTCCCCATGGGGAGAGGGCCTAAGCCAGCAGTCGGACATCCTCAGTGTTGCCATGGAGATGGGAGAGGCTCCTGCCACCACTGCTGCACTTGCCAGCCATGAGCCCGGCTTCTGGCTGAGCGGCACTCCCCCTGTGGGAGCACACTGACCACCAGGGGGCAGCTCCTGCATTGAGCGTCTTCCCTCTGGTGGTCAGTGCATGTCATAGTGACCGGTCGTTCTGCTGTTCAGTCAATTTGCATATTAGCCTTTTATCATATAGGATAAATTTCTGTTGATGACTGAAAGAGTTACAAGTTCTATTTCTATGATGTGTGAGTTAGAAACATCGGTGAGCGAGAAACATCGATCAGCTGCTGCCTCCTGCACATCTCCTACTGGGGATGTGCCCGCAACCCAGGTACATGCCCTTGACCGGAATTGAACCTGGGACCTTTCAGTCCGCAGGCCGACGCTCTATCCACTGAGCCAAACCGGTTTTGGCGATGATGTGTATTTATTTTATATCTGGTCACTTTTGTGAATGCTTGTAATTCTAATAATGTTATAATTGCTTATTTAGGTGTTTCTAGTTAGATCAGCCGTGGGCAAACTACGGCCCGTGGGCCAGATCCGGCCCGTTTGAAATGAATAAAACTAAAAAAAAAAAAGACCGTACCCTTTTATGTAATGATGTTTACTTTGAATTTATATTAGTTCACACAAACACTCCATCCATGCTTTTGTTCCGGCCCTCCGGTCCAGTTTAAGAACCCATTGTGGCCCTCGAGTCAAAAAGTTTGCCCACCCCTGAGTTAGATAGTCATTTTACAGAAAACTATTGATCATTTTTCTTCCTCCTAAAAATATCTCCAGTTCTGATTTATATTCTTAGTGTGTTATTCAGTTTAGATACCAGTAGTGTATGCTGGTTCCTTCTTTTACTGGGAATGTGTCTAGCAGTTCACTGTGATGTATGCAAAATGTTACAAAGAAATGAGGAAAATAGGATAAGTGGGTTTTTCCTAAAGCTAAATTATTCAGTTCAAAAACTTGTTTTTATTGAGACCATAACCTTCCAACATTTAAAAAAATAAAATGATCCTGTTAATTATATATTACATCGCAGAGGCACTTACTTGGTGATATAAAAAGTTGGCAAAGCTCTGGCCAGGTGACTCGGTTAGAACATCATCCCATATACCAAAAGGTTGTGGGTTTGATTCACAGTCAGGGCACATACCTAGGTTGTGGTTCAATCCCTGGTCAGGGCCTGTGCAGGAGACAACCAGTTAATGTTTCTCTCTCACATCTGCGTTTCTCCCTCTCTCCCTCTATCTTTAAAAGCAACAATTAAAAAGAAAACATAACCTTGGGTGAGGATTTAAAAAGAAAGTTGGTAAAACTACTTCTGTATCCTCACTCCACCCTCTTTTTTGTTTTTGTTTTTTCACATTTTACCTGTTTGAAGTCCAGAGAAAGCCTAGAAACCACTGCATCAGTCACCATGTCACCATGACAACAGCAAAGTTCTTCAGGATTTTCAGTATGCTTTTTAAAGAAATTGTCTCAACTTAATCTCAGTTTAATTCCTTATAGGCAGAGTGCTTTGATCTTTTCTTCCTTTTTTATGGCAGCTCTTTGATTACTCTCATGCTAGCTCAGAATTTTGTGGGAATCCTTCATGTGCACCCTAAGTAGGTCCTGCCTTCTAGCGCAGTGAGGACACAGGGCTTGCCAAGTCCAAAGGCCAGTCTTGGAGAATGTTCTGTTTAAAGAAATGTGAAGAGTCCCAGTTGACCACAGGAAGTTAAGTCAGTGCGGTGAAGGTGTCAGGCTTCCCCATATGGGCTCCCATTGCTTTTACTGTGAACTGTCCCTTAAATGGCTTGTCACGTCTTAGCCAAGTCTATCATTTTCTCTTAAAATATAACTCATTAGATTCTTCTTTTTTAAGGAGAGATGATACACCCAGTTCTCTCGGACCTTTCCGGCATATTATGAATCCTGCAGGGAGAAGGGCTTTGTTGGCCAGTGGGCAGTGAGGACAGCAGTGATTCTCTGGCCATAGTGTGAAACCTTCCCGAGCTTTGCAGCCCAATGAATGCAAAACTGACTTTCTAATCTTCCCCCATCCTCCTATATAATAAAAGCCTAATGTGCTAAGTGTCCGGTCATCAGGTCGTCCATTCAACCAATCAAAGCATAATATGCTAATGATATGCTAAGGCTGCTCAACCGCTTGCTATGACATGCAATGATCACCAGGGGGCAGACAGTCGACCGGTTGACCAGTTGCTATGACATGCACTGACCACCAGGGGGCAGACGCTCTGACTGGTAGGTTAGCTTGCTGCTGGGGTCTGGCTGATCAGACAGAGCGAGATGGGCCAGACATGCCCTGGAGCCCTCCCATGGTCCCTCCCCAGATGGCCACCCTCCTGCGTCCCTCCCCGGCCCAATCATGCACTGGTGGGGTCCCTCAGCCTGGCCTGCGCCCTCTCGCAATCCGGGACCCCTCGGGTGATGTCGGAGAGCTGGTTTCAGCCCGATCCCGCAGGCCAAGGAACCCCACTGGTGCACGAAATCATACACCAGACCTCTAGTGTACACATATGTTCACAAAGGAATTGCTATTTAGTCTTGTTCTACATGATCATCACAGCCATCCTCTGATTTTTATTACAGTTTTCTGAAGGAATTGCTGTTTTGTTTCACAGGAAGTTTAATCACTTCATGCTTTCGATCCTGTCTTGAGGGCAGTGTGTAAGAATGGTGCTGTGATGATGATGTTCACGGTGGCTCTTGCTCTGGAACCAAAGCTGAGGGAGCTTGTGGGCATTTTAGAAACTGAACTCAGATGGTGAGAGGTGGGTGAGGAATGTTCTTTACAGCTTCAGAAAGGAAGGGAGAGGGAGAGAGATAGAAACATCAATTTCAGAGAATCATTGTTGGCTGCCTCCTGCACACCCCTTACTGGGGTTCAAGCCTGCAACCCCGGCATGTGCCCTGATTGGAAATCAAATCGTGACTTCCTGGTTCTTAGGTTGGCATTCAACCACTGAGCCATGCCTGCTGGGCCACAGTAGGGTCATTTTTGCAGAGTATTTGGTTAAAAACCTGTGGATTATAAGAGAGTAGAACTGATCTTGCATAATTATAACCTGCTGGATTTTGCTTCCAGCAAACCCAGATTCTTAGGAACTTGGGGGCACTCCAGTAAAACCTGGGCTGTCCTACAGGTTAATTCCCATTCTTAGAGGAGTTCAGTTTGCTCTGGACTGAGTTGAAAACCTTCGAAAGCGCTGATGTTCTCCAGGGACTGCTCCACAATCCAGTTGGAGGCAAAAAGAAATACATTATCAGTTTGTTGTGAGATTTATATTTTGTTACACAACCTGACCTGACACAACAGCATCAGGTTGGTAAATTATACAATCATTTGGGGATTCTGTAATCTTCTTGAAAATTAGATACCATGGTTTTGAAAACTTTCAGATTCAATTTGCTTGGGCTGGTGCCAAAATCTTATCTAGTTATGTTTTCCATTTCACTTTTTCCCCCTGTTATATAAATGTGAATATGATATAAAATCAGTTGCTTATCAGAATGTTTCAGTATGTGGATGAGTGATTATCAAATTTCTTGAGAGTCCATATTTTTGTGGCCTTTTAAGTGTCCTTCATTTGTTGAATAAAGGCCAGAATCAAGGCAATGCTTAATAGAAGTTCATTTGCTCTATTTTTTTTTTTACTATGTTAGGAATACCATAGAAAAATAAAAAGAACAGAGTTACAAAAATTTTCCACCATATTACAGAGCATGTGTAAAAAACTCCTGCATAGATTCATTGATCACTTATCAAGCGCCAGCTCCTGGCCTGTCTCTGAGCTGGACTGTCCCGACCCTCAAGTACCCATAGTGGGGTAGATGGGAAAGAATCTAAAGACACTGGAGTTCTGTATCACTGTGTGATCGGAGTCTGCAGGCTTGTGGAGAAGGCTGTGATGCCTGTGGGAGGCTGGGCCCTGTGCAGTGGTGTCCAATGGGTGGGGTGAGGTGGGGTGAGGACGGAGTAGTTTATCACTGTTGTGGTTTACAGTTGGCACTGTGTGGTGATAATTAAAAGCAGGTTGACTTTAGTGAGCTTTATTATCCAAAAACGTTCTTTACAGAGAGCCCCCCCCCTTATTGCCTGCACTCAGGACATGTTGCTCTCAGTGCCCCTCCTTGGTATCCCCCAACCCTGTGAGCTTTACCCTGGAGACGCATAACCTCCTGAGGCGGGGGTTCCTAAAAAGGTTGAGAAACGGGAAAAAGGATGATGTCCTCATTTTATTTCTCAAACCATTTTTATCACATTATCTCTCACATACATTATTTTTGGCAATTCCCAGTTCTTACCAGCCAATAGTGGGAGGAGGAAGGCACACGTATTAATTCCATGTCTCGAGTACATGTAGAAAACCAAGAATGCGGAGGGATGTTCTCCCTTCCCATCTCTGTGTTTGAGAGTGGCAGAGTAGGACCTTGAGTTGGTTTTTCAACTTTTTAAAATTATTGAAAAGTAGAACATTTTCAGAGACTGAATTTTTCTTTCAAATAATAAATAAAATGTTTAGGTCCTTAAAATATTTCAAGTACACACTGGGCAGGTGTTTCTGTCTCTGTCTTTGTTACTAGAGCTCTGTCATACCTATGAAAGGGTTCAGAGTTATTTGGTAGCAAACCCAAAAGAGTGGTTCTCGAGGGTGACCAACACCCTCCTCCATGATGCTCCCACAGTGGGAGGTCCCTGAGGGGGGCGAGAGGAGAAGGTGTACCAGGACAGTTGTTGAACAGCCTTATGATGCTGGTCACTTCATATATAACTGTACTGAACCATTAACCACATCCCTGTCAGAGATTGTTGTTACCCCTTTTGTGGCTACTGAAACTGACGCTCGGGGAGATGAAGTAACTATGTACACAGCTGGAAGTGGGGGAGCTGGAGTCGGAACCCGGTTTGCCTAACTGTAGAGGCACATTCATTCCCATTATATCTCTGTCTTCTGAAAACATTTCTTGTTATCCTCGTATGAAGGCTTGAGAGGTATTTTCTTACGTCTTATGATATCTCTTATAACATTTTATAAGATGACACATGCCATATAATGTTTCAGAGGCTTGACATCGTAGAGGGAATGGAGTCCTATGTCTTGATAGTATTAATCAAATATAAATTACTAAGCATAAAGCTCTTAAGCATGGTTCTGTGCCTTCATACACACACACACACACACACGCACACACACACACACTTCTGTGTAATTTAGGAAACAGATTTTTTGTCTTTCTTGTGTCATTTTGGTTACTTAAAATGGATTCTCTCCATCATGGTTTTGGAGTGGGAAGGGCCTTCCCATGCCACTAGCCCACTGCAAGCTGGGATGCCCATCAGTGATCACCAGCTTGCATTTGGATTTTTAATGGCAGTTCAGGTAAAATACTGTGAGTGTGTATGTGTGCTCACACTTAGAGGGTGGCCCCAGATGATCTCACCTTGCCCTCCAGGCAGTCTATCATGTTCAGCACTCATAAGATACCCTTCACCTTGCTGATTTATGCTAAAAGTATCCTAATGTTTCTGACAGATCATGTGTGACGTGAATATAATCCATATTTCTTAGAGCAGCTAATCCAAGTGGCTTATTTCCCGATACTGCTGATGGAGCTATATCTCTTGGTGTCGCAGCCATTGAGATTCTGGTGGTAACATATTGTTTGTGGGTCACTAGTTTTGTCTAAAACAGTAGGTTGGAACAGAGTAGCAAAGGTTAATTAAGTTTGTCCATCAAAAGGAGAACAGATATGCAATTCTCTGTTACTGCCAGTTCTAAAATAAAAGTTCCTGAATGTGTGATTATAGGCATCTTCTCTTCTCATTTTCAGACTGCCCCCCCCCAAAATATTCTTGTTTTAAAATATGAGGAATTGTTAAAAGCCAAAGGCAGTGATTAGGTCTTTATAACAAGCAGATATCTGAATTAAAAATGGGACAGGTGGCTTGGTTTAGTAGAGAGAAGCTTCTGGGGTCCAATTGCTTTGAATTCTGCCTTCTCTCTGCAGAACCAAGTTATTTTGTCTCTGAGCAGTTTATTTCCATGTTAATGATGATTACATTATGATGACTCCATGAGATGACAAGTCTCTAGAGTATCTCTCAATAAATGCTCATTTTTTCCCTCTAAAATTCCATTAGTCCCATAATCAATAAACCAATATTTTCTCAGCGAAATTATGTTAAGAATGTCACTGTTACAAGCCCCCTCCGCCTATCTTAAGAGATGTTCTATAATGCTTTCAGAAATTTGACATATTACAGAGACTGGAGAGTCCTATGTCCTGATAATTATTAACCAAATATTAAAAATACAATCTTTGCCATTTCCGTGCCCACCAGCTCATTGTAAAAATACAATATTTGCATTTCTGCCTGGCTCTGTATATGACTTTAGTTAGGTTTGTGCCTTAGATTTGTGAATGAGACAAATATAAGTTTCTGACCCAGGAGCTGGTAAATCTTGCATAGATTTGTGATATGAGGAAGGTTCTGGGCTAGTGCCAGCCAGAGACTGTCTCTAAACGGACCGCCCTCATTTCTTTTGTGAGCGCATCAAAACCTTCCAGGTTCCAGAAAAACCATCTTTTTTTAAAAACCATCTTTAATATTTGGCTTTTTTTTTTTACTATGTACCTATTTTTAAAGGTTCTTGCTTCCATTGACCTGACTTATATATCTCAGTGTCTTTCAAACAGTTTAGACTGAAACCCACAGTAAAAAGTGTTTTCTATTGTGATCCAGTATATACTTATACATACATATAAGGACAAAATGAAGTTTCATAAAACAGCTCTTCCACATATTATGATGGACTTTTATATTTCTGTTCTATTTTGTTTTCATTTTCTTGCTATACTGTTTGTTTTTTAATTCTGATTACAACCCAGTGAATTATTTTGGGGCCCACTAAATGGTCACAATGCTGCATTTTGGACAATTCCATCTGCTGGAGTAAACTTTATTCTGTTAGTACAACTAACACAGATGGTGAAAACCACCAACTGAGTGATACAGGTTAAAAAACTAATTTGGGTTTTTTTAAATGTGGAACTAGAACAAGCAGAATGGACCACTAATACATACAAGTGTAATCCTAATAGCATATGAAGGTTCCATTCCTTAGAGTTTATACAAGATGGTCTGAGTCCCTATTCCATGCTCGGTCCAAGATTTCTGGGAATTGGGGAGGGGGATTGCTTTATGTTTTAACGGTCAGTGCTGGTTCTGTATTTATAAATGCCTTCCTTATTTTTTCGTGGTGTATCTTATGGGGTTTATTTTGTTTTGTTTTGTTTTGATGTTTTTAAAATCTACTCTGGTATTAACGCAAGCCTGGAGTTGAGCTCCTTTCCTTCCATTCTTTTTGAAAAGCCTACACATACAAGTGTTGTTTATTTTGGCACAGTGTCACAGATGTTCTGAAGCTTTGGGAAGCATGGGGTTTACAACTGAGAGCATCTTAGATGTTTAATTTCTCAAATGATTGTCCTCTCTGCCGTATTGCATGAGCATCCTATTTCTCCCGTCATCTCTCTCCTTTCTCCCCTCCGGCCTCCTTTCTGAGGAGGAAGAGCCCTTTCATTTCTGGACAAACAGCTCTTAGTTCTCCAGCCTCTAAGTGCTGACCCTCAAACCCAGCACCTTCTTCTTTTGCTCATTGAAGGCATCCGCCCAGGCTTTGCAAGAATCCCTTCCAGGGGCTAGAATCCTCACAAGACCAGTCTCCCTGTCTCCTTTTGTCCTCCTCACTCTAGGGAGGGAAGTAGAGGGCATTTCATAATATGAACACCTAAGAGAACTTGCATAGGTTAGGTGTGTGGACTAGGACAGCTCTCAGAGGGTGGTTAGGCGAGCGGCGGGAACAGGCGTCCCTTTAAGAGGGTTTGAAAAGAAGCTTCTATTAAAACATTAAAACTAAAGAATTCCTTTAATGAGGACAAAAGTGAGCCCCAGCCTTTATTCTTAGCAGGAGATGTAGGATTCCACAGCATGTGACAAGCCCTCTTTTTTTTTTTTAATATAAAAAGGTTTTTGTTCATAAAACCAAAGGTTCATCCCAGATGTGGCTTTTGCAATTTAAAAGACTGTAAGCCACATGCCAGTGCCAAGGGAGTCTTTACACTATTTGTTTAAATATCAGAGTTTGGGATTAGGAGCTTTATCCATATATTCACTCTTCTCCACCGAGTCTCATTCTGTGCTGCTGAGCCGCGCTTTATGAAACAACCAGACAGCAAGTTGGTTTTCATGATCTCTTTCAGCCGTTACCTGGACGAGTGCTCAGTTTTGTGTAAGACCAGACTCTTCCTATCTGAAGTGTTAACAGATAACCAATGAGTAGTATTTAGGAATTTTTTTAAAAAAGGAAGTGAGGTCTAACATTTTTATGTTTTGTTGGGGTTTTATTGTTACTATAAAAAAGGGTGAGTAAAGTATATGAAAGGAAACCAATGGTTGAGATTTCTTATGCTGTATGTTTAATAAAATAAAATCCAAAGCTCAACAGTTTAATAAAATAAAATCCAAAGCTCCTAGGTTTTCCTTCAGGGTTCATACTAACACTGCGCATGTTCCCACCAGCCCAGCTCCCCGTCATAGGTCATATTCTGGTTCAGAGACTTGGGATGGGTAATAAGAATGTAAAACATGCCTCTTGTTTGCCAGTTACCACATGTTAATAATAATGGTAGTCATAAATCACTGGGATCCTGGGGTTTTAGGTTTACTTTGTTTAATTTAAAGGAATAAAAAAATCTAGAGAAGAACAAGGCAGCATTACATAATGGAAAAAATTATATCCTTCAGCAGAAATGAATAATTCCTTTAATTTATGAGCACCTCTAGCCCTCAGTAGAACTTTGCTTCTTAGTGGAGATGAAGGGCTGAGCACAAGGAGATGGTAGTTGGCACTTATTGAGATGTGGGGCTGGATAATTATTTGTTGTGGGGACGGTCCTGTGCATCGTAGGATGGTTAGCAGCATCTTTAGTATCTACTCACTACATGCCAGTAGCACCTCCGCACCCCCAGCCAGTTGTGATAATCAACGGTGTCTCCTGACTTTGCTAAATGTCCTCTGGGGAACAAACTGCCCTTCGTTGAGTACTTCTCGCTTAAAGTGAAACAACAGATTTCAAAGGTTTCCTTATTTACCCATTTTGTCTAATTCGAAAGTAGCAGGGCTGTATCTGTTTTTTAAGTTAGGAACAAAAAGTGATTTAGAGTTTTAAGTCACATTTGGCCACACCTTTTTCTGGCTTTCTGGGTGAATCACAATTCAGTTTCAACTCCCATGTTTCAGAGGTTTACACATGCACTTAGAAATACATGGAACCATACTTCTTTCTTACGTCCAAGTTGTCACATGGATGGTTATTTGTAGATTATTCTTCCAGTTGTAAGCAGCTGAAGTGATTAATGGTCTCTGTAAGTTCACGTTTTGATAACCGCAGATGGAGTCTGACCCTTTGTATCTTTTCCTTTTTTTTTGATAGAAGTTTTTATAGCTCAATGATCTTGGGGATTCATTGGGAAAGTTGAATGTTTGAGTTCAAATAACTCAGTTCCTATTTCCAAATGATTCTTGTTATCTGATGCTTTCTAAAAACAGAAATGGAATTAAGGGGGAAAATAAACACACATGGATTTGATATTGTTTTTATTTTCCAATAAGCTTTCATTAAACGGGAAAGAAAAAAACCCTTCAGTTTATCTGAATCTCTTTTCAAATAATACACACATTGGTCTTGGCAGCAGTTGTCCAGCCTGTTTGTAGAGTGAACCTTTTGCGTTTTTAGTTGATACTGGGGATGCTGGGGTCTCATACTTATTGGGTGTGGGAAATATGTAGGTAAGTCTAGTTATAGGTAACTCTAACTGGTTCTCAGTCTTGGTTTCAATTAGAATTATCTGAGGAGCTTTGAAATAACGCAGGGCCCAGGCCAAATCCCAGACCAGTGAAATCAGGCCTCAGGCCAGGTTCCCTCTTCCCTTAATCTAGTGTCAGTGAAGGCTGAGAACCAGGGAACATTTCAGTAAGTCAAGTTTTATTGTAACACAGCCACACACATTCATTTACTGATTGTCTAGAGACCCTGTGGCTTACAAAACCTAAACTATTTACTGTTTGGCCATTTACCAAAAAAGTTCGCTGACCCCTGTTCTCAACTCACAGTGAACATTTTCCAAATATTTTGAAAACAGGTTTTATACAAAATTCATAGTAAAAGGGAAAAATCCAGGATTTTGCTGAGCCTGTAGGCTCCAATCCTGTCAGTTTTCTTGCACCCGGGGAAAATTTAAAAACATTTTCCTTGAAGAACTGACTTGAAGATTTTGCCCCAGCGGAGGAAGATGTAACCAACTCGGCACCCAGATGGGGGGCGCCATTATTTATGTCAGGACACTTTTTACTTAATAGTTGGCGCTTGTTCTAATAAATGTTCATCACTTAGACTGTGCTGACTTGAGGGAAGGCTATAGAGGTAGAAACGTTTCTCTCACGCAAAGTGTGTTTCTGTAGCCATTCTAGGTGGTTGTGAACCCTGAAAAAAATATCTTAGTTCTGGGGAATCTCATGTATAAAAAGAAAACTAATGGAAAATTTAAAGTAGCATCATTTCTGCCTTTTCTTAGTTTAGGTGGAAAGTTGTAAACGGTTGGTCAAAAGAATTTTTTAGGAAGTTCTCCTTTGGTCATAGGCCCCTAACGGTGTTCAGTGTGAGAGAAAGAATCGTTTATTCTAGTCCCTTGACACCAGAGTGAGGTTTTATTTTTTTGTGTGTGTGTTTTCTTTTACTTTTAAAAATATTTTTATTGACTTAGAGAGAGAAGGGCGAGGGAGAGAGAGAGAACCATCAATATGAGGGTGAAACATCGATTGCTGCCTTCTACACACCCGCTCCCTGCAGGGGATCAAGCCTGAAACACAGGCATGTGTCCTGACCAGGAATGGAACTGGCAATCTTTTGGTGCACAGGATGATGCGCCACCAACTGAGCCACACCAGCCAGGGCCAGAGCGAGGTTTTGAGCTAGAAGAATCAGCCTCTCCTGGAGTGAGTCAGACTCTGAGGCTCTACCCAGACTTACTGAATCAGAGTCTACTTTTTAACAGGATCCCAGGCTGTTCTCATACACATTCAGAGAGCACCAGGAAGTACTGGTCTAACGGATAACTGGGTCAGTGCAGTAAGCACTGCTGATAGTCACTTCCCTCTTATATGATTTCACAGTTCCTGGTGGCTCTCCTGACTTGGGCCCACTCACTAAAGGCAGCCAGTTCTCCCCTTTGGCTATTTCCAAGCATTGCTGCATGCCCTCTTATTTAGTAAAAATTTATATAATGATAGAAAATGAAAATTGGATGATTGAGCTGGAAGAGATACCATTTTATGTGCTTCAGAAAAAACTAGAAAGGATACAAGGAACTTGGCCAGATAAACTTCACTTGAAAGGGAATAATTAAGTAGAATAGAGTCTTTTTTGCTTTTGCAAGAAATAATCTACACATCAAGCATACATTTGTGCTGGGGGAACAGTTGGGAGGGGCAAAAACGAACTCTTTGAGCTTCTCAAATTAGCACACAGAAATCAAGGACTTAGGCCTTTCCACCAAGCACTGCCATAATATTCAAAGTTTACTTTGGCCTATATTACTTGAGGAATTGTCCAAAATTTGGATGTTCATAGAAGATCTTGAGGAAGCCTAGGACCTAATTTTATCCTGCCAGGCTTTGCCAAGTTAGTACTATTTTTTCTAAATCAAATAAGTAGCTTCTAGAGATTGGATTGAAAAACACGATTTCAAAATTATTCCTTAATTGTTGAACAAATTTGGTTTATCCAGAGCATTCCTTAGATTGACTTTAAAAAAAAATTAATACCATCTGAATTTAGTGTTTTTGAAACTGTATAAATAATTGAAGTCTAGATGTTCTTGCTGTGAAGATAGGGTCATGCATTTAATGTTTAGTGTCTGTACCAGGGTGGGTGCAGGAAACAGGATAATTCTAGGTGTTCGCAGAGTGGCCAGGAAAGTGGAAGTGGGGTGCCCTTCTAAGCCTGCAGGTCCCATTTCCTTAGCTTTGAATGAGAGGCCAAGAAGCTGTGTGAACTCCTGGTGGCTCTCCTGACTTGGGCCCACTCACTAAAGGCAGCCAGTTCTCCCCTTTGGCTATTTCCAAGCATTGCTGCATGCCCTCTTATTTAGTAAAAATTTATATAATGATAGAAAATGAAAATTGGATGATTGAGCTGGAAGAGATACCATTTTATGTGCTTCAGAAAAAACTAGAAAGGATACAAGGAACTTGGCCAGATAAACTTCACTTGAAAGGGAATAATTAAGTAGAATAGAGTCTTTTTTGCTTTTGCAAGAAATAATCTACACATCAAGCATACATTTGTGCTGGGGGAACAGTTGGGAGGGGCAAAAACGAACTCTTTGAGCTTCTCAAATTAGCACACAGAAATCAAGGACTTAGGCCTTTCCACCAAGCACTGCCATAATATTCAAAGTTTACTTTGGCCTATATTACTTGAGGAATTGTCCAAAATTTGGATGTTCATAGAAGATCTTGAGGAAGCCTAGGACCTAATTTTATCCTGCCAGGCTTTGCCAAGTTAGTACTATTTTTTCTAAATCAAATAAGTAGCTTCTAGAGATTGGATTGAAAAACACGATTTCAAAATTATTCCTTAATTGTTGAACAAATTTGGTTTATCCAGAGCATTCCTTAGATTGACTTTAAAAAAAAATTAATACCATCTGAATTTAGTGTTTTTGAAACTGTATAAATAATTGAAGTCTAGATGTTCTTGCTGTGAAGATAGGGTCATGCATTTAATGTTTAGTGTCTGTACCAGGGTGGGTGCAGGAAACAGGATAATTCTAGGTGTTCGCAGAGTGGCCAGGAAGAACCAGGAAAGTGGAAGTGGGGTGCCCTTCTAAGCCTGCAGGTCCCGTTTCCTTAGCTTTGAATGAGAGGCCAAGAAGCTGTGTGAACTGCTCCTTATATAAAAGCTGCCCCTTGGTCCCAAAGGCAAGGTCTGATGGCCAGAAAGAAGGCACAAATGCCGAGTGCCAGCTGCTCACTGCTGCTGGAGAGACAGCACGTGCTCCCTCTGCCTTCCCTTCTGTCTTCCAAATCTCACTCCATGTCTTGTTAGCAGAATCCAAATCACCTCCAGAGCCCTGGTGACAGGAGAGTCTGGGAAACATATCGCACTTTTGTTCCTTGTTGCAGGGAAAAGCATAGAAGGGGGTGGGAATGGATGCCGAGTGATGATATTCAGCATAGCATCATGCTAATGACAATAGCTTACCTTCACCCTATTTTCATGTTTTTAAAAAATATTCTCTATATGCACTGTATGTTCACTAAGATGAGATGCCAGTTTTACACGTGAAGAAATGTGAGAAGGTTAAATGACTGGCTGCTGGTCAAACAGGGTAGTCATTGTCACAGTAATGCCATGCTCTCCTGTTTTTCCTGCCCAATTCTCTTTACTACTTGTTAATTGGGCATCATAGGATGAGAAGGAATTTTAGGGGTGCTTTAGCGGGAACCCCAAGATAGAAAAGGCACCTCAGAATGCACAGTTCTAGTATTTTCAGGGTTAGTGTACTGCATGGTTGAGGATACTACCAACTTAATAGGGTATGGCCTTCACTTAAAGAATTAGGCAATTCTTGAAATGACTATAAAATGCAACTTTGGTCTTAATACATTCCTTCTTTTTTCTTAAGCCGATGAAAACCTCAGAGAACCGCCACCCTGTGGGTTCCCAGTACAGGATGCATTCGTACTACCCAGCTCCCTCCTACCTGGGCCAGAGCGTGTCCCAGATCTTCACTTTTGAGGACGGCCCTCCCTACCCGGAAACCAAAGCGAGCGGTAGGTGTCTGGTTACACAGACTGGATTCTGGGTGGAGAGAGGATGAGTGTCCAGCACCGGGTCTCTGGCTCTCCAAGGGTTCACCAGTGAAGAGCTATTGGGAAGTGTATTGCTGTGTAAGTCTTATATAAGTATCCTTTAAGGTGTTTTGTTATGGAATGATTTTGTTTTGCCTAGATTCTTAATATTACCTTTCTCTTTTTTGTATACCCAGAGAGACAGGAATAAGATAAAAGACTCCTCAGAAGCTAAAAATGTGTTTTCTGAGGGATCAATATGAAATACAGGGACACTTTAAATGTGGTTCCAAGTCCTGATGTTTTTGGTAAAGTGAATTTTCATATATTGAATACTTGTTTTCCAAAATTTTTCCATTTTAAAGTTGAAGGTATATTTATATTTTGGGGAAAAGAAATAAAATAACATAATAAAACATTTTTTAATACAAGCGGTCTCAGAGTTTATGCAGTAGCAATGTAAATAACTCTGATAAAATGGCTTTGAAGTGAAAAATGACTGCTTAATGTACCAGAGCACTTGGAAATACACAATTGCTCAATTTCAGTTTTAACCTTCTCCCCAGCGTTTACACTGTGGAGACAGACAGGTTTTTTTCGGCTGTTGTGTTCCTAGGACCTGTTTTTAAGTTCTTTATATATAAGTATTATCTTTTGACCTGGGAAAGTGAGAAGCTTACACGGTCGAGGCAGTAGAAATCAGGGCAATGGTGAATGACTTGGTAATTTCAATAACTTGATTCTCTGTAGAGAACTGGTTTCTTTGTAAAGCAAGTACTTAGAGAATGAGAATCAGAACCATGCTTTGATTTCCAAATTTAGAACAATGAAGTCTAAGAAGGCTGGGCAAGTTACACTTTATTTATTGCACTAAAAATAAAGGATTCCGTTAATGTGGATTATATAATATAGGTTAAGGGAACCGATAAGTGTGAACTGCAGAAACACTGAAGTACATATTGTTGATCGTACTTTGACTTTTATTAATAGTCATACTTCAGAGTGGACAAACACAACTATTATGAATGTTTATACTGTATAATATATGCTCATATGTTCTTCCTTTGATTATATATGCTTATCTGGATTTTAAGCTCCTTAAGGATAGTGAACACATCTCATATCTTTTTATATGCTATGATGCCTTTTTAAAAATTTGTTATTTATTAGTTGAATGATGAATGAATGAATAAATGAATCCAGTATTATTTTTAAGTTAGCTTGTTCTTTAAGGAAATATAATTCTGTAAGGTCAGAATCCTAATAGTCTGATGGAGTCCTTAAAAAAAGTTTATTCAGAAAATTACCAATGAAACCTACTTTAAGGGGGAAATTGCCTAACCTTCTTTCTCCAGGAATAATGGAATGTTTTTAGAAGCACTGGCATTCTTGAGACAAAGGTGTAAATTCAGAGGAAGGCAATAAGACAAAAAGATAAGAAGAATTTATTAGAGCAGAGAAGAATGAATTTGGAGAGGAGCAGTAGGCATTTGAATTGATGGCAGAAAAGAAGAGACTCAGAAGGAAAGAGGTTACAGTCCAGGAAAGAAAAGATTGGCTGCTCCAGTGTTCACAGGGAAAGATTGGGTGAATAACACCTAGAATTTCCTCAAAACTTTTCTGGTGATATGTGTATCTGAAAGTGTGGTTTAACCTCCCAGTAACCCTCTAACTCACTAATAATTAATCAGGAGGGTCAAGCTTCAGACATGAGGGCATTAGCTAGGAAGAATTGCAGTGAAATCTCTGTTTTGGAATCGATGGACAACGAGAACATGAATTAATTGAAAATCCAAGACAGCTATTTTTAAAAGAAGTGTGGCTTTATGACTTCCATGTATGGTGTCATGGGCTCTACATCGTATGAGATTTTTATAGAGCTGGTGGGAAGGGAAGAGGAAAGAGAAACTTGTGTGTGGACATCCCAGGTGCCATCTCTTGGGGCACCGGTTCCTCAATTTTATCAGTATTGACACAAGTGGGGAGCTCTTTGGGGGCAAATTAGGCCCTTAATGGGGCTGAGGCTAGTGGCAGCGTGCTGTGAGGGGATGGGGACATCATTGTTTTTATTTGTGAGAGTGACAAAGGCTGACTGATAACCAGTTACATTTATCAATTCTGTCAAGTTTGAGTTGAAGTCCTTTGGTTGGTTGGGTTAATAAGTTAACGGTTAGTAAATAGTAAATCAGTTATTCTAAGTGGGAACTTCTAAGTAATTTGAAAAACAGTATTTTCAAGAGGTTTAATGTTTTCTTTAAAGTCTTATTTAAGTATGTTTTTGCCATTAGATCCATTTTTCTTCAGTTTCTTTAAAGACAACCATAACCTCTCTTTACCATCTAAAAACACAAGTCCAAGTTCAATGTTTTCCTCTGGTTTTGCTAAAGATTGCCACATGAAAATAGACTGTAGGGAATGCCATGTTGCTACTGTTCATTGTTTTTCTTTGTGAAAAGGCAGAGAGCCATTCTCCTTTTCGTATCCTGAAAAGTGTTAGGAGGTAGATCAGAGAGATGGCGGGCCCAGACTTTGTAAACCATTGCAGGCACTTGGTTTTTGTTTCAGGTGAGCTGGGAGACCACTGGAGTATTCTAGCAAAGGGGTGACATGTCTGCCTTGTGGTTTTAAACTCTGGCTACTATTTAAGAATAGACTGTAGGGATTTGATGTGGAAGCAAGAAGACCAGTTGCTAGTAAAAGGCTACAGTAGTAATTCTTACAAAAAATGACAGTGGCTCAGTCAGGGTGGGAATGTGGTATGATGACAAGTCGTTGAATTGTAGATGTATTTTGAAGATAGAACCAATAAGATTTGCAGATGGATTTGAGATGAGCCATAAAGGAAAGAGTGAAAGATGACTCCATAATTTTTAACCTGACCAAGTAGAAAACTGGAGTTTCGATTTATTGAGGTAAAGAAGACTATGGAGAAAACGTGTTTGTGGGAATTAGGAGTTTAATTGTGTACATATTTAGTTTGAGATGTTCATTAGTCATCCAAGTGGATTGTCATAGGAATTGAATGTATGAAGAGTGACATTGAGGGGAGATGTCACTGCTGGAAAAAAGAACTGGAAAGTTCAGTGCATAGATGTTATTCAGCGCATATTGGAGGCAATAGGATGAGACTTGGCCCCCCCCCCCCAAAGAAGTGAGTGTAGGTGAAGAAGAAAGGACCAGGGATTGAGCCCTGGGGCCCTGTAGTGTTTAGAGCTCTGGTGGATGAGGACGACCCACAAAGGAGAGAGTAATATAGAGCAGCCTATGAGGTAGGAGGAAAACTAAGGGTGAATAGTGTCTTGGAAGCCAATTAAAGAAAGCACTTAAATGAAAAGAGTCAAATAATACTGATGGATCAAATGAGATGAGGGCTAGAATTGACCATTGGCTGCCGCAAGGTAGAGATGTTTGATGACCTGGACATCAAAGTGGATGAGTAGCCACTTTGGTGAGGAAGTGAGAACCAAAGCCTTACTACACTCAGGAGTACATGGGAGAGAAGCATGTGAGTACAGACAGTTCTATAGGGAGTTTTACTCTAAGGAGGGTAGTGAAATGGAGCACTAACTAGAGGAAAAGGTAAGTTCAAGGAAGGTCCTTTTCTCTCTCTCTCTTTTTTTTTTCCAAGGAAGGGAGATACTATGGTAGGCTTGTGTGCTGATGGGAGTAATCCAACAGGGAAGGAAAACTAGCTGGCCCAAGGTGTGGTTTTGTGAATGCTTTGTTTCTAGTCTAAGAGGAGATAAGTAAAGGAGTTAAGATTAAATAGAAAGCCAGGCTGGTGTGGCTCAGTGATTGAGCATTGACCCATGAACCAAGAGGTCACTGGTATGATTCCTAGTCAGGGCACATGCCTGGGTTGTGGGCTCGATCCCCAATGTGGGGCATACAGGAAGCAGCCAATTAGTGATTCTCTCTTATCATTGATATTTGTCTCTCCCTCTCCCTTCCTCTCTGAAATCAATAAGAATATGTATATATATTTTTTAATTTAGAAAAAAGTATGGCAGAAACTATCAACTCCCTTGTTCTCACATGAAGGCCTGTCACCATGTCTTACATCTTTCTATTTTAGCAAGTACCTGGCAATGGGTTGTGCACATGAAAGTGATTATGTTCATCAAGAAAGGCTTACTTTTTGGCTCCAAAAGGACCCTGTTTGAAACTAACCATATAGTATGTGGATTGTAATTCTTGGAATTAGCTAGATAGACATCATGGTCTGCTGAGTGAGGAAGGTGAAGCATAATAATTTTAAGCATATAATAAACATTTAGAAATGGCAGCTTTGAAAACTTATTTTTAACATATCACACATATATTTCCTACATAGAGCAAAGAAAATAACTAGAGAAGATGGGTGTATAAGGACACAGCAGGTCCCCTTATACCTAAAGAATAGGATGGAGGGAAACTAAAATGCTATTTGATGAGGACACACATATTTTTGTATTTTCTTTAAACTTCTTTTTCTTTCTCTATGAAAAGAACACCCTACAAGGCAAACTGTGGAAAAGGCTGAGAGCCAATGTACACCTAACATGTCCTCTGTGTAAAACTCTGGCTCTTGACAAAGTCATCACCAGTCTAGAAATAGCAGGCACTTCGCAGGGGCTATGTGAACGCCATTGTACTCACTGCTGTAAGGAAAGACTTCACTCACTGCAGCACTTTAGTAAGAATTACCAGGGTGTGTTTTCTCACACATGCACAGGTCATAGTCTTCCAGCTTTGTGTTTCTCCAGGTGCCTAGCATCAGGCCATGTTCTCAGAGGGCTCCAGGGGTGGCTCCTGGTTTCTTGAATGAATAAAAAACTGACCTTTGGGTCATTTCTGCCAGTACCTCACCGGCCCTCAAGTTAGGCATTTGGTAAAACAACCCAAATAGATCAGACATGGGGTTTAAACATACACTGGATTTATATCATGTAGAATCTTCTCTTTGGAGAACTTGCATTTTGAAGACTTAATTCTTTACATATACTTTATGATTAATAACATAGCCGTGCAAGAGAGTAGCAAGGGACTTAATCACTTTTTATACTTAATAGAGATTGGGTGGAGTTGCAGGCTGGGTGCTGTGCCATCCCTGAGCCTTGGTGCTGGTGTTTAGGAAGAAGAGCCAACATAGGAACCCAAGTTTTCCAAACCACTTTCTGGGCATTCTTTCTACTATTATATCCTATGATTTTCTCTTCCCTCCCCTTCCTTTTCCTTTTCTCACAGTTATGTAACTCTGACAATCTCTATAAGACAATGTCTGTGCACTTGATGGGCCTAACTCTATCTATCTATCTATCTATCTATCTATCTATCTATCTATCTATCTATCTTTCCTAGAGTTCCGGTGCATGAAATTCGTGCATGGAGGGGGTGGAGGAGGTTCCTCAGCCCGGCCTGCACCCTCTTGCAATCTGGGACCCCTCAGAGGATGTCTGACTGTCAGTTAGGCCCAATCCATGGCAGTCGGACTGGCAGTTGGACATCCCTCTTGCAATCTGGGACCGCTGGCTCCTAACATCTCACCTGCCTGCCTGCCTGATCACCCCTAACCATTCGCCTGCCTGCCTGATCACCCCTAACTGCCTCTGCCTCAGTCCCCGCTGCTGCAGCTTCACCTGGAAGGACATCCGGAAGGTCGTTCAGCTATCCAGTCTTATTAGCATATTACACTTTTATTATTATAGATAAAAGCCTAAGTGACTGAAAGACTAGTCGCTATGACATGCACTGACCACCAGGGGACAGATGCTTAATGCAGGAGCTTCCCCCTGGTGGTCAGTGTGCTCCCACAGCCAACCTCCTGTGGCCGGCCTGCCAACCTCCCGCGGCCCCTCCCACCGGCCAACCTTTCGCAGCCCTGATTGGCCCCGATTGCCGGCCAAGCTGAGGGACACCACTTATGCACGAATTCATGCACCAGGCCTCTAGTTCAATTCTTATAATAGTAGTAGTATCCCCATTTTGCAGATGAGGATACTAAGGCATAGAGCTGATGCCAATGAAGTAGGGAGGAGAAGGGGCCCTCATTTCCACGTGGCAGGTGGAGAACCAGCATGGTGATGACTTAGCTGGTTTGGAGTCCACTGGACAACAGTCATACAATAGCACTTCTTGTGCTATAATGATAAAATTTCAGAACTTGCTTCCTCAGCATGTGCATCATGCAGAAATACCCCTATCTGGGGTTGTCTTTCTGTAGCATCTTGGTGTCCCAGCAAAAAAAAAAAAAAATACCCCAACAAAAAGCAGCTTTAAAAAAATCACCAGCATATCGGGTGTGGTATTTACATTGCTATTCCCAAAGCTAAATATAAACTTTAAAACACCTTTTTTACTTAATTGACACAGCAAAGTTACTTTTAATTTTTTGGTTATATTTGAATATTCCTTTTATAACAGGAGGGAGTGAAGTTAATATTTGATAAAGGCAGACATTACAAAATTAAATGGCTTTAAAATTATAAGTGTATAGAAATACAATTAACTGCTTTTGTAGTTCTTTTTTTCCCCCCTGTGGACATAAGCTATTATTTTAAAACTAGAGGCCCAGTGCACGAAATTCGTACACAGGGTCCCTAGCGGCTGCCAGCTGCCGGCCAGGGCCTCCCTCCCTTCCCCCCACCCCTCCCTCGGGCCCCACCCCCTGGTCAAACTCCCGGTGGAGGGGACAATTTGCATACCACACTTTTATTATATAGGATTAAGAGGAGTGTGAATAAAAGGCCTGCTGATCTTTCCCAGATAATTTTTGATGAGGCAGTATTTTACACTCTACTTAGTCTGTCAGTGGCTTATTTTGAGATTTCTTTTACATCTTTAGCTTACACTTTAACAATTCTAAATTCAGTACAGAGGACACATTTGCAGGGGTTTTCCTTCGGACTAAAGATTGTAGTCTATAGCACAATACAGAGACCAGGAGCCCTGGAAAGTACACCTTTAGGAATTCGTAAGTGTCCTGACATAACCAGGTTGAACATAATGACCAGAAAACATCGCTTGCCTATCTTTTTGATGCCAATTTTATCTTGATGGGATTCAGGTGTGACATGCCTGCCTGCTCAGTGCAACACAAGGAAACACTTGCAGTTGCAGGTGTAAGGTGCTGGCCTCTAGGGGTGGCACAGGGGATAGTGCAGGGGGCCCAGTGTATTGTGAGCACATCACACATCAGCAGATTGGCCTGTTTCTGTTACTTACTCAGTGACCATTTGTATTTTAAAATCCTGAAGTTGCAGCACCCATGTAGGCATTAGCTTGGATGCAACAGTAGCCACTCTGGTTAGAGCATCCAGCATCATCACGTATGGGCTTTCTTCATTCCAATTTGGCTTGAATGCACTGGGCCTCAGTGACGTTTTTCGGGCATGGTGTGGAGTAACTCAGGAGTTTATTTCCCCTGCTCAGCTCCTCAAAGGCATGGCCAGGCCAAGTACAACTTGAATAACCTTCAGGAAAGCTGTGTTGTCCTTCTGTCTGCCGCTGTCTTTGAAAATTGCCTCCAGAGTTAGTGAGCAGGAACAGTTAAGATTTACAAACAATGATGAAGCTTGTCATGCATCTTTCACCATTCATCATCCAGGTGCCGTGCCTGGGCGGTGAAGTGTTCTTCATAAAAACCAGCTCAGTGTGAAATACACCTCGCTGCAATGTTTACTGCTCTGAAGCTCGTCAGAGGCCCTTTATAGTAAATCCAGATTGCGATGTGACATTACAGTATATCATTGCCCAGCGCGGTGGGGTTTACACTGGGAATGCGCGCGGTGCACACCAGATGAGGTGTCCAGATTGAGTTATGTCAGAATTTGGCTGTTATATGGGGATAGCTTTTGTTTTCTGAACACTGAAAGTTAGCTTTATATGTATTTATATTTATATATAGGCATATACTTCCCATCTTGCACATATACATGGGTATACAATATATGCTGAGGTCAGGTTCCAACTGGGCTTCTGCTGTAAAGGATGGTGACCAGCTTTATGTACCTCCCGACGGCTGTTCATTGAAACTGGCATAAATGGAATCTTTTGGGGGAACTAGAGGAGATGGTTATTTCATCATGGAAGTGGGTTTGATTTCACTGTGTGTAAAGTGGTCTTGCTTACCACTCTTTTTTACAAAACCAAGGACCCCTCTCTCCTGGGATTATTGTAGTACATTGGGTGATCCCTTTGATAGGGCAAATCGAAGAAACCCCATTGGACACATCAGTTGGGGAGGGAGGTCTCTGAAGTCCATTGCTTATTTATTATTTTTTTAGTGGGTGTCAAAATCTTAGTGTTGCCTCTATGTCTTGAAAGATGCTGCTTCTAAGAGAAGATTTATGGTGTTTTAGCTTGAATCTGCAAAATAAAAGAGCACACTGAATTTATTGCATGATCAGGTTTATTTACATTTACCCTAAAAGTGCTAATATTAAAATTATATTTTACTTGTTAAATATGGCACCTTTATACTTCATCCAAGTCAGCTCCAAACCACTGTTTTAGGACCCTGGGGTAGAAGGCGAAAATAAAAAAAATGTAATACGGAGGAAAGCAATACTTTCTCTAAACATATTCAGCAGTTTTAAGAGTTTCATGTATATTTCTAGAAAAATGGTATAAGAGGCAGTGCTGATCATGCTTGGAACAGTTTCCTGTTTTGGCTGAAACCATTCATAGGTTTCTTAGTGAAAAGTTTCTGAGTTATAATTTATCTTTGAACATATTAACTGTATTGTTTAGGTAATTCGTAGGTCCAGATATTTCTTTTTTCATATTCTATAGGTTAGCTCCATTAATATAACAGCAAAAAAAATGCACAGCCACTCAGAATCAAAGTGGGAATTTGTACTTTTCATGCATTTGGTTCAGTTATCCCCTGGTAGCTTTGCCAGCCATAACAGTAACTCTTGAAGTGCTCTGGCAAGACCAGTTCCTCTCTCTCTTTCCTGTCACCCCCTCTCCCCCAGCATATATACTGATAGCTCAGTCAATATATGAGTCATAAATTCATTGAGTGCCAATTATGTGTCTTTGGACCTAGCATTATGCCTAGGAGATGAACCATAGCAGAGAGCATGCTGCAGTGATCCCTAAATGTCAGCAGGTCTCGGGGACACACATCTTTCTTTCCTGTACACAGAACAGCCTTGCTGCCTAGCCTCTACAGCAGTGGTTCTCAACCTTCTGGCCCTTTAAATACAGTTCCTCATGTTGTGACCCAACCATAAAATTATTTTCATTGCTACTTCATAATTGTAATGTTGCTACTGTTATGAATCGTAATGTAAATATCTGATATGCAGGATGGTCTTAGGCGACCCCTGTGAAAGGGTCGTTCGACCGCCAAAGGGGTCGCGACCCACAGGTTGAGAACCGCTGCTCTACAGGGTGGACAAGGGAGTAGACACGTCCCCAGCTGTCCTGCTCTCATTCAAGACTTGGTTGAGGTCTTCACCTGAAACCTAAGGGAGAGTTTACTTCTCAGATTAGAGAAAGCAGGATCACAACATGAGATATGGATAGATGACCCAGTTCTTCCTTTCCAGGCATGTTTCCCCTTTGCTCCTTATATGGTTATAGAGGTGGGATGGGCTTGATTGATTTGTTTACTCACAACAAATCAGTTTTCAGTTTTATTGATATATAATTCACATACCATAAAATCCACCCCTTTAAAGCATACAGTTCAGTGGTTTTTAATATATTGACAAAGTTGTGCAGCCATCACCCCTACCTAATTCTAGAATATTTCCATCATCCCCTAGGGCCGTGGTCGGCAAACTGCGGCTCGCGAGCCACATGCAGCTCTTTGGCCCCTTGAGTGTGGCTCTTCCTAAGCCTTAGGAGTACCCTAATTAAGTTAATAACAATGTACCTACCTATATAGTTTAAGTTTAAAAAATTGGGCTCTCAAAAGAAATTTCAATCGTTGTACTATTGATATTTGGCTCTGTTAACTAATGAGTTTGCCGACCACTGCCCTAGGGAGTCCCCATTGCAGTAACTTTTCATTTCTACTTCTCTCCCAGCCCCTGGGAACTACTACTGGACTTTTTGTCTCTATGGATTTGCCTATTCTGGACATTTCATATAAACGGAATCATAGTATGTGGCTTTTTGTATCTGGCTTCTTTCACTTAGCAAAAAGTTTTTGAGGTTCATTCAAGCTGTAATATGTAATAGTGATTTATTTTTTTAATGGTTTCTTTTGAGTTCAAAAACTTGCAGGGCCCAGAAAAACTATTAAATCATAAGATTCTCAAGGTGAAATATGTGTTTTAGCTCATTTTATTAATCTCCAGGTCTGTGTATCTCTTCCACCCGTCTATTCCTGAGTTATATCCTTTATAACCAATCTATATATATAAAAGCCTAAGCAACCATTATGACCAGACGACTGGCCATATGATGTGCACTGACCACCAGGGGGCAGACGCTCAACGCAGGAACTGCCCCCTGGTGGTCAGGTCAGTGCACTCCCACAGCCAACCTCCCACAGCTGGCCAACCTCCCACGGTCCCTCCCCCTGGCCAGCCCTGATCGGCCCCAATCGCTGGTCAGGCCAAGAGACTCCACCCGTGCACAAATTTGTGCACCAGGCCTCTAGTCAGTAATAGTAAATAACTCAGCACATGAATGTCTGTAATGAGTAGAACCCACTATATGAAATGAGAGAAATGTATTAGTAAGGACACTGAGCAAGCCAGATTGTGTAATTTTCCTGTTTTACGCTAATACTATTTCTATTCCACTAGGGCTATCTAACAAAGTAGCACAGGCTGGGTGGCTTAAAAAAGGAAATGTATTTTCTCACAGTTCTGGAAGTTAGGAGTCTAAGATCAAGGTGCCATCAAGGTTGGTTTCTTGTGAGGCCTCACTCCCTCTTCTCCTTTGGCCGTGTGTGTGTGTGTGTGTGTGTGTGTGTGTGTGTGTGAGAGAGAGAGAGAGAGAGGGGGAGGGACAGGGGGAGAGGGAAAGAGAGAGATTGTTGTGACCTCTCTTCCTCTTATGAAATCAATAGTTCTAGTTGACAAGGGCCCTACCCTTAAAACCTCATTTAACCGCATTAAATGTCCTAACTCTAAATACGGTTACATTGGAGGCGAGGGCTTCCACATAATAAGTTTTGGGGGGCACAGTTCAGTCCATAACATAGAAGGGTTTACTATCTCTACCTGTCTCTTCTTGATGAGGTTTTTGGGAAATAGGAGAAGGACACTGAGTTTTGGTGGGCCAGTGTGTATAGAATGAATGAAATATCTTTCCTCGTCTAATGTCTTGCATTTGCTGACCACTTACTCACCTCCCAAGCTCTCCGACAAAAGGCAAACTTCCCATGGTTAGCATTCATGAACTAGCTGATGTCCATCACAGTTCAGCCAAATATGAAAAATACTCTATGAAGCAGTTTCACACATCATTTTATTTAATCCTAACAACAATCTTATCAGGCAGTAAGAGGTTTTATCCTCCTGACACCAACGAATCTGACACAAACTGGGTTTCCTGCAATCCAATTCAGTTCTGACACTAATTATCCAAATTTAGCTGACTGCATAGGTTAACGGCTTCGTTTCACAGGGCTGCCCACTTCAGACACCAGCTGTAAACGGGGTCCCCAGGCCACCCGCATTTCTGCCTAGCCCACTACAAACTTGAGGGTTCCTATGATCCCCCCATCAGGTTTGATGATTCGCTAGAGTGACTCACAGAACTCCACAAGCACTTTACTTACTGTTGCTGGTTGATTATAAAGGCTATAACTCAGGAATAGGTGGATGGAGGAGACACACAGGGCAGATGTGGGGTGAGGTGGAGAGCTCCCAGCTCTCTCGGGGCAGACAACACTCCAGCACCTTGATGTGTTCACCAGCTCAGAAGCTTCACAGGAACCCTGTCATTAAGGGTTTTTGAGGCTTCATTATGCGAGGCATGATTGATTAAATGGTTGGCCATTGGTGATTAACTCAATCTCTAGCCCTTCTTCTCTCCCTGAATATCAGGGGTTGGGTAGGACTGGATGTCTAAGCTTCTAATTAAGGCTGGTTCTTTTTGGTACTCAGCCCCCATCCTAAAGCTATCAAGGGGCCCACCAGGAGTCAACTCATCAGAACCAAAGAGGTTCCTGTCACGCTTATTACTCAGGAAATTCTAAGGGTTTTAGGAGCTTTGTGCCAGGAGCCAGGGACAAAGATCAAATATCTTTCTGTGAGTCCACAGGTAGGTGGAGCAAAAGTCACTGGCGCTATCTGAGAGCAGCGTTACTCACTGAATAGAGAGACCAGGTGACACAGCTGTAGTGAAGCTGGGCGGTCTTCTCTCTCCTGACTTAAAGCTCTCAGGACACTTCCGACTTCACGGTGTCACACCTGTATCAAAACTCTTTGTCTGGCCGAAACCGGTTTGGCTCAGTGGATAGAGCGTCAGCCTGCGGACTGAAAGGTCCTGGGTTCGATTCCGGTCAAGGGCATGTACCTGGGTTGCGGGCACATCCCCAGTAGGAGATGTGCAGGAGGCAGCTGGTCGATGTTTCTCTCTCATCGATGTTTCTAGCTCTCTATCTCTCTCCCTTCCTCTCTGTAAAAAATCAATAAAATATATTAAAAAAAAAAAAACTCTTTATCTGCGCTGCTGTCTTAGACCCTCAACATCTAGTACAGGCCTGCTAGTCACATGCAGTTATTTAAATTTAAATCAATTGAAATTAAAAATCGAGGTTTTCTGTCACACTAGCCGCATTTCAAGTGCTCAGTAGCAGCCTCATGTGGCTCGTGACTATTATACTAGATCAGTGGTTCTCAACCTGGCCCTTTAAATACAGTTCCTCATGTTGTGACCCAACCATAAAATTATTTTTGTTGCTACTTCATAACTGTAATGTTGCTACTGTTATGAATCGTAATGTAAATATCTGATATGCAGGATGGTCTTAGGCGACCCCTTTGAAAGGGTCGTTTGACCACCAAAGGGGTCGTGACCCACAGGTTGAGAACCACTGTACTAGAGAGCGCATAAAAGAACAGTTTGTCCGCAGACAGTTCTGTTGGACAACGCTACCGTGACAGACATATGAAGGCTCTTCTGTTATGGACTTTTATAGTGACAGGAGGGGGAATCACAGGGTTTAAACCTAAGACAGAGGAGTGACAATACCTCCTTTGCCTCCAAGTTCAAAAAGCACCATTTTAAAAGTTACTTTGTGGAAGCATCAGCCCTTATTCAAAGAGCCTGCCTGGTTGAGGAGGACTTATTTTTGGATGGACTAATTAAGGGTTGATAAACTCAGTCGACCTTTGAATATAACTGTGGTGCACACTTTTTTTTTTAATAGCAGATGAAACTGAGTGAATACACTAGAATTTGGTTGATCCTCAGTCCAAGAATGGTGGTACTTGCCCAGGGTGGATCTCTGTTTAGGTCTTTGATCCACTTTGAGTTATTTTTGTTTTCACTGGGAGTTGATTTTGACATATGGAGTAAGGTAAGGATCCACTTTCATTTTTCCTTGTTTTGCATGAGGAAATCCAGTTTCCCCTGCACTATTTATTGAATGCACTATCCTTTCCCCTTGGATTGGTCTTGGCACCAAGAGGGGAGAGCGGCAGAAAGGCCTTTTCCTCTGATCATCAGAGAACATCAGACAGGGAATGCTGAATCCTCAGCACAAGCCTGTAAAGTTGCCAGTGATGATTCACCGGATCTCTGGTGAATAGATTTTTCTCAGTTGTTTTTTTCTTTGGTTTACTTGTCTCTCCCTCTGTCTAAACTGTATCTTTTTTCCACTCCTCACAGTTCCAAAATCACAGAGAATAGGGTAACAAGGGAAGGGAATCTTTCCCAAGTCCAGATCACAGTAGAGCAATAAGACTGGCTGATTTTCCATTTTTATTTTTGTTGTTGTTGTTAATCCTCACCAGAGGATATATTTTCCACTGCTTTTCAGAAAGGGAGTGAGTGAGGGAGAAACGGAGGGAGAGAGAAACATCGATGTGAAAGAGCCGCATTGACCAGTTGTCTCCCACATGCGTCCCAACCAGAGGAAAGAGAGCGAACCTGCAACCCAGGCACGTGCCCCTGAGCAGGAATTGATCCCACAATCCTTCAGTGTGAGGGCCGACACTCCAACCCCTGAGCCACATAGGCAGGGCAATCTCCCATTTTTCTGATTGGAAATTTTTCCAATAGGAAGTGACCAGTGTTGATGTTTAAAACTCTCAGTTTTTAAGGGTCATCTAAAGCTGCTTATATGGAAGAGATGGCAGAACCTCTTCCGCGAGCCCCAGTGGAAAGCCCTGAAATCCTTCTGTGTTCTGTAGGAGTATTCCTGAGCAAACAGGCTGCTGGAACTAAGAGCAGATAAGCAGAAGGTTGATGCTAATGCCCGGCTGGCTGGCCGCAGCCTGTAACTGTCAATCACCCCTTAATGTTTACAGAAGCAAAAAGTCAATGTGTAGTTGTTTTAATTTGACACACTCTTGGGTTGAGAGTGTAATCGCTGGAGGGGACATTTAAGTGGCTGTGCTCCTTGTCAGCTCCTCTGAGTCTGACTCCTGTGCTAAGCGCTTTTCTGATGAGCAATAGATTGGGTTAAATACCGGGGGTAATTGCTCACGTCCCCTTACGGGTCTGCAGTGCCTTGTTCTACATTTCCATCAGCACTTGCCTGAGGCGTTGAGGTTTATGCTGCAGAGAGAGTCCGTATGTTCATTTTCATGAATCAATGTCGGTTTTTGAAAAGAGTTGTTACAGTGCTAAGTAGACTGAAATAAATTACACCCCCTTCAGACCATTGAAGTAAATCAGTGGTCTTTTAAGTAGAAATGACTTTTGTTTACTTTTGAAACCAAATGTTTGTCTCCAGAAAACAGAGGCAAATGATTTGCTCATTTTTTTTTTTAAATCCTGCAAATAGCACCTTGCCACTGTTAAACCAGAGAGGAAATTCTGAGTAGTTAGACAGGAAAGTCTCTCCACCCGCCCTCTGCCGGGAGTGACATCCTGAAGTCATTTTGAAGGCTGGGGACACTTTACTGTAATTACAACTCCAGGTCTCAGCTTCTCAATCCCCTGCTCACCAGGTGCCAGCATGCACAGAGCTCCAAAAAGAGAGTGTGGCTCTTGCCCTGGACGTTCCTAAGCAAAGAAACTAAGTGTTGGAACATGTATACATTTCATTGGATTGCTTGGCTCTGCTGCTTTATGAAGGATGTGTGCTACCTGATCCCCATTTACTCTGGTTGTTGAGAGAAAAAGGGTGAAATGGCTGCATTCATGCCTTTTGCCAATTCACGTGGTCGGTAGCCTGACCCTTCATGGTTGGGACACAGATTCTGCAGTTTGTGTGGCTCTGTTATGACCCTGTTTCATGTTTAATACTAGTTGAAAGAACTGTTTCATGATTTTTTTTTTTTGGTTGGGCCATTGTCTTCTTCCATTTATCTTTTCCACGGGGCTTGCTAGGCCATCCTGTATAATAAAGAGATAATATGCTAATTAGACTGGACCTCAGAACAACCTTCTGGAATGACCAGTGGGTGGGACCACGGGGCCATGAAGCAGCCAGGGCTGCAAGGGCTGAGCCACTTGCACAAATTTCATGCATCAGGCCTCTAGTATTAATAATATCTCTCTCAGTGTAACACTAATCTATTTTTATTATACTTTTTTTTTTTTACTGTAACTATTTTTAAATGTAGGATTTAGTGCCATTCAGTACATTCTTAATGCTGTGTGACCATCTAAGGTTGCATTAAAGTTCTAAGGCCATCATTGTCCTGTGAAATGGAGGTGCCAAGTTGTCAACTCCAGCGTGACTTTCTGTCTAACTTGCCTCCCCCCATAGCATTCTAGGGCTACCTCCAGGGTACCAGTCACACCCCATTCATCTTGTACGTGTCCCACTGCCTAAGAATCCTCTTTGTTTACATGACTGCTGGATCCTGACCTTGCCCCTGCTCGTGCCCTGGATAGTTCAGTATCTTCCTTTCTGAGGTGACCATGGTGCCTACTCTTTGCCCAGGGAACACTCTCCAGGCCACCAAGGACATTCTTTTAACTGTCTGCCCAATCCTGTTGACCTTAACTCCTAGATTGTACCATGTACTGGGAACAATCTTTACTCCGTACTTGGTGCTCCAAACTGCCCTCATTCTTCAAGTCCTCTTCTTTAATTAGCCAGCTTTGAAACTCCTCTATCACGATATTTTCCAAAGTGAGTTACAATAACAGTTTTAATTTTCCCTAGTCCTGTTCTTTTGAAATATGAAACTTTCATGCATATATTAAAAATAGTTAGTCCTATTTTCTGTTATATACACTTTTCTCTTCATTCATTCCCTGAACATTATCATTTCTTTATTGGCTCTTGATATAGACCACAACTGCCTAAAGAGGGTTTTGCATTATTCTGTGTATAATTCCTTGTTCAAACCTTCATGCAAGCCTATTTTTATCATTATTTTTACAAAAAGCAATGTAAAGTCATTGGGGGGGGGGGCGGAAATTCAATAATACAGAAGTATATTTAAACCAGAAGTTCCATAGTGAAACTTTATGATTTCTTTCATGTAGACATTGCACTTTTTGTGTTCTTTCCTCCCCAATGTATGTTATGATAATACTAGAGGCCCGGTGCATGAATTTGTGCACAGGTGGGGTTCAACCGGCCCGCCCTGATTGGGGCTGATCCCTGCCCTTGGTGGGGGGCTGGGGGTCGATCGGGGGTGGAGCTGGCGGGGGAAGAGGCCGTGGCCAGTTGGCCAGCCTGCCCCACCCCCTGGTTGAACTCCTGGTCAAACTCTAGGTAGAGGGGACAATTTGCATATTAGCCTTCTATTATATAGGATACATTAATACCTGCAAGAGTGGACACTGTATTTATAGCAGATGTCTTTTTGGCATTCATTAAAATAACCATGAGATTTTTATTGTTTTACTATAATTAAATGTAGAACCATCCTTGTATTCCTGGAATAAATCTTAACTTGGTCATGAGGCATCATTTCTGTAATATATTGTTGGGTTAAATTTACCTGTATTTATTTAGGCCTTTTGTATTTTTAGCCGTAGTGAGCTTTGCCTTTTTTCCTATTTTGTGTTATCTTACCATGTTTTTGTATCATGGTTATACTAAGCTCATAGGATGAAACTGAAGTCATTCATCTTCTATTTTTTGGAGAAGTTCAAGTGGCACAGGAATAATCATGTCTTTGTGTTTGAATAAAATTGCCCATAAAACCATCTAGGCCTAGGTCCTTTTGCAAATGGGAAGTAAGTCTTGATTAACCTTTCTGTTTATTTTATAGAAATCTATTTAATGAGCTCTCTTCCTCATTTGTTTTTGGCAGTTGGTTTTTATTTGAAGAGAAATATCCACTTTTACTTTTCTTTTCAAACTTAATGATAAAAATTACAGTGATCTCATAAATTTTTGAAAATACGATACCTGTGGTTATATCCACTTTCTCATGTTTAATGCTTTTCTCTTTATATGCTTATTTTCTTGTGTTCATGGTCAAATTTTCCAAAGATTGGTTTGTTTTATTGGCCATTTCATAGCACTGTTGTATGAGTTCATTTGTTCATGTGTAGATATTGGGTGATGTATTTTACATTGTTCTTAAAGAGATTTTTGAAATTCTTTATTTCTACATTTTTCTCTCAGTTCCTACAAAAAAAAGTGAGTGCTTATAGTAATGAAGCCAACTGGCTTAATGAAGTTACTCCCTCAAGGAATGGGGCAAATAAATGCCAGAGCTCGATTTCACACTCCGATCTATCCTTAAAGCTTACGCTACCCCCACCCCTTATATTATGTTGCTTGCTGAGGTATCAAGGGTCTATTTCCTACCTTGGGTTCTACTTAGAACTCCAGACAACAAAGACTTGTATGCTGTAGAATATTGGATAGTAACTCCAAGGAGGAAGAGCGAGGGGAAGGAGAAAAGCCAACATAAAGTTGTGTCATTAGAGTCCCGGCATTAGCTCTGGAACCTTCTGAAGAGCTCCTAGAAAGCATCTTTGAATCATCCACCTGAAGATAATATATATATTGATTTCAGAGAGGGAGGGAGAGAGAAACATCAATGATGAGAGATAATCATTGATCGGCTGCCTCCCGCATGCCTCCTACTGGGGATCAAGCCTGTAACCCGGGCATGTGCCCTGACCAGGAATCAAATCGTGACCTGGTTTGTAGGTTGATGCTCAACCACAGAGTCATGCGGGTTGGGCAGGAGAAGCATTTTTCCATGAGTTCCCATTCCCTCACTTCTGAGTTGCACATGTGTGCTTAAAGAAGGCTAGTATCTGTGGTGTCAGAGAAGCCCTGGGGTAAGGAGTAAGTGACCCAAGGTCCACTCTTGATACAGATGCTGTTACAGGGAGTTGAGTTGGAGCTTGCACAGAGGTGTTGCTAATAGGATGTGAGTCTGGCTCTAGAGGCATCTAGCACAGTATATAAGAATATCATTTGCACTCATACATGACAGTGCATTTACCCAACTTTTTTTTTTTCCATGAAAGTAGCACACACAGCCACCTAACACTTTGGACCAGGATATTAGATAGCGTGGATTATTTTTATTTCGTTAAAGTTGAAACTCTCCTTGGGATGGTGGGATATATGAACCATTGCCAAATGGACTTCTTTTTCATGTGGGAACATCAGCCAAGGGAAGGGGAACCAGGATGACTGGTTAAAAGTAAGTCTGTGGAAGATTTTCTAGCAGATTCCAACTTACTGATGAAGTACCCCATTCTAAAGAAGATTTATTTTGGTGAGAAAAGCAGAAAAAGCACCATGCATGGGAAAGAAGCTATTTTTACCTAAAATATATCTACTTAAAGAAAAGATGAATTTAAAGCTATGAGTGCCCCTTCAGAGAATATGTGCTGGCTTTGGACTTCAGCACGGATTCTTGGTCAGATTAATTTATTTTTCTTTGTATTTGAGGCGGGGGCGGGGTACCAGCGCATAATGGTTCAGAGCATTGAGTATGGTGTCTCGCAGACCTGCACTGTCACGTAGTGCCATGTGACCTTGGCCAAGTGTCTTCCTCTCTCTGAATCTTAGTTGTTCCCTCTGTAAGTTAGAGGTGACAGAATGCATTTCATTAGGGTTTACTTTAAGGTGAAGTAAGTGAAGTAATGTCTGTAAATGGCTTAGCACTGCATATGGTTAGTGCTTAAGTTCTACTTTTATTGGTTTTTGAAGAATTTTATGATCTTAATTGTATGTTTCTGATTGAGTTGGCGTCTGCCAAAGTTCTTAGAAAGGGTACATTAAAGGTGTTCCAGGAGCACCAATTTCAGGAAAGAAACAGAAGGATTGATTAGTAGGGTTGGACTTCTGTTGTTTCTCCTCTGGTGTCCTCACACAGTAAGCGCACATACTCATGTAGGACCTTTTCTTACTTCTGGTAACCTACTTCCCTCCCGCTTCTCCCTCTTTCTAGAAAAACAATTAGATAAATAACACGGGAAAATAATAATTGATCATATGTCTTAGGTCTGTTGATTATTTGCATTTTAAAAGGACATCAGTGTTTATTCTGAATAAATGAATCTTTAATTGTGAAATGTCAGATATTTTGGTCCTTGGGTGGCAGGCATAGTTTCAGGACAGAATCTCTTATCCCCTAAATCTCATATCACTCTCTTGGGTACATGGAATCAAGCCTGATTCATGTGTCTTTGTTTTTAAAGTGCTTTAAATTTAGTATCATTCCAAATACTATATGTATCCCTAGTATAATAACAGGCTCTGTGTCATAAAATAATACTATTCTATAATGTTTCAAATATCATAAACATTACAGAATATTTTTATTACAGTTGTCAGTTGCTTTGGAAGGTGCATGACTACTTATTAAGTTAACAAGATAATTTAGGGAATGTAGTTGCCCAAACTACACATCACCTAATGACTAAACCTAAGGAATTGTGCAGACATCTCTGTTGGATAAAGACCTGCTGTATTATAACAAATTGGCAATAATAATGAAGTGAAATGCATACTTTATCAACAAGTTAGATCTTTTGCAATGTACCATTTCCAAAAATCAAAATAGTTTTAAGTGGTTCACATTAACACTGTAACTAGATTTTAGTTAATGCTTATCTATACTAATAAAAGGGTAATATGCTAATTAGAGCGGCCATCTTCTGGACGTCCATCCAGACAAAGCCACAGTGGCTGCAAGGGCCGAAGGCAGGCAGCCATGGCGGTGGCTGTGAGGCCCGGGGCTCCGGCAGCTGTGGGTTCAGGCAGCTGTGAGCCCTGGTGGCTGCAAGACCCGGGGCTCAGGCCTCGCAGCCGTGGCAGCCGGCAGTGGCAACAGCAGCAGGGTGATGGGGGCGGCGCCTTCCCCTGATGGACCTGGTTGCCTCCCGCAGAAGGAGGCCAGACTTCGGCTTAGGCCTGCTTCCTAGGGGGAGCGGGCCTAAGCTGTCAGTAGGACATCCCCTGAGGGCTCCTGGACCTCCTGGACTGTGAGAGGGGGCAGGCCGGGCTGAGGACCCCCCCCCCCTCCAGTGCATGAATTTTTGTGCACTGGGCCTCTAGCTCTTTCATAATAGTTTACAGTCAGCCATTTCATACTTCCATCATGATGAAACTTCCTATACAGCTAACTTTTGCTTTATTCATCTAAAAAGTACCTCATAAGTCAGAGATTTGTAAAAGAGCAATTAAAAATAACTTTGGAAACTTTTTTTCAGAATATGTTTCTGTACGTAGAGTTAAAATAACTTTATTTTTGCTTAAATGAACAGAAGAACACTGCGATTTTTATTTTCTCTTTAATTCCTTATGAGAGTTTTTGTTGTTTTTTTTTTTGGTTTTTTTTTTTTACCTGTTTTAATCTTGGTGTACATACTGTTTTGTGGACTTTTCCCCCTCAATTTATTTAACAGTTTGCTTCAAGAGCTAAACATATACTATATGTTATTTCAAACCTTTTGCTATGAAATCACATGCAGGTACGTGTGTCTATAGAAACACACAGTTTGCTTGGCTTTTTACAAGGTGGACATCTTGTTCCTCAAAAATGCTTTTTTAAAATCAACAGTTAGTCTTAGAGAGCTTTCATGTTAGTACATGAGAGTCACCTTTATCTTTTTAACAGGTACATAGGATTCCATAGTTTAGGTGGATCATAGTGTATTGCTTAATTTCCTTATATATTGACAATCATATTGTGTGAAACAAATGCTGCAGTTTCCTTGTACACATGTTCTGGTGTTTTTCTGGGCAGATGCTGAGAAGGGGCATTTCAAAGAGAGCCTGCTTTAGATTGTATTAAATACTACCAAAGTAACCCCAAGGCTGAGCTTTCCCTGCTTCATTCCTACCAGCAGTGTATGAAAGTACCACTTTGCCTAAACATTTGCTAGCGTGATATCATTGAACATCTACATTTTGTCAGTATGGAGGGTGCCCTTGTTCAGCATCTGGGCAGTGACTTCAACGCCAGCTGACCTGGACCATTTCATCCACCACTGTTTCCTTCTCTTCCTGTAAGAAAAGTACAAGACTGAGGTCCCAGGTCACAAGGTAAGGGTCTCCAGCATAGTCCATCTCTGCCTGACAGCCAGCTTGCACTGAATCCCATCAATCTTCACATAAAAACACCAGCTCTTACACAAGCAGAGGTGCTTGTAAAGACCCTAGTGATTGTCATCTCCGGTGGCTGTCTCATTACTAAAGTTTCTAGTTTAATGGAAGACAGCCCAAAAAGCAGAAAGGAGAAGGCAACGCTACTGCTTTCTTGATGAAATGTGGGGACAACTGTGTTTCAACTTGGCTAAGAATGTGCTGTCTTCTCTGTAGGAAAGGTTAGGGACGGGTCCTCTCTGTGCTCTGAGGCGGGTGTGTCCGGGTCTGCGAGGTCACACTGGACCATAGTTGAGATTCACACAGAGAGCAGTGACTGACCTGCCAAGGACTGGATTCTAGACTGAGTCAACCAAGCACTGAAGAACCAATAGTGTTAGAAAATGCATCGTGCAAAGTTAGCTGATGATCTGATTTCCACCAAGCCATCGTCATGTGATCAGCATTTGATTCTGAGGCAGAGGCTGTACCATGTCACCGGAAGCTACATTTGTTTTTTTGTGGGTTTTTTGGTTTGTTTGTTTATTTTTGATGTGTTGTTAATCCTCACCCAAGGATATTTTTCCATAGATTTTTAGAAAGAGTAGAAGAGGGAGAGGGAGAGACACAGAGAGAAACACAGATGTGAGAGAGACACATCAATTGGTTGCCTCCGGCACATGCCCAACCAGGGCCAGGAATTGAGCCTGCAACTAAGGTATTGCCCTTGACTGGAATCGAACCGGGGACCCTTTAGTCCACGGACTGACACTCTATCCACTGAGCATACTGGCTAGGGCCTGAAGCTACTACTTCTATACAGGAGCACAAAGACAGAGGAATTGATCCTTCTCCCATTTCGCAGTTGAATCCCAGTTATTGGAAAGAGCTTAGTCCATTATTGACAGAAAACATTAATGTCTCTATTAGGGAAGAAAAGAGGTTAATTTCTTGCTTCGGAAGTAATCACTTGATGCTAAATTACCCAGCTCTGTTTATACTCAATTAATTCTGACTTTGAGCAGGCACTTAAACCTTTAGAACTTAAAAAAGATGGAGGTTTGAGAAATTGTAACAATAAGAAATCATAATACACACAAAAAAAATTTATTTCTGGGAGAGAAATTGGAAGTCATTGAGCTCTCAACCCCCTCATTTTATAGATGTGGAAACTGAGGCATTAAACATGGCTTGCCTAAGAGACAGGGTGGTCTTAAATACAAACACCATGTGAGCCCATGAGTTTATTATTGTACTATGCACTGTTTCCTGTTGCTCTGGCTTTAGATGTGAGCATGCACTGGACTCTGTGTTAGCTTCATTGATTGATAGGTTTCTCCTGCTGGTGGCCCTGGCCAGGCACTATGGCATTTCTGTTAGATGTATCAGGATCCCTTGATACTGATGACCGTGAGGTGCTGGAGCCTCCTGGGGTGAATTGGTTCATTTTTCATTGTCTCCACCCCGACTTCATGAAAGGTCACATGAGGTGGAATAGGGTAATTACTTATCTGCTCTGAAAACTCACCTGTATGGATTTGCTCAGAATTTGGCCCTCTTGTGCCTCTTGGGGAACATGATGCTGAGGGAGACATCCACGCACCCCCTGCTGGCTCCGTCCCTGCTGTCCGCTCTCCTTCCTCTGTCGGATGTGTACTTTGATGGACAGTGCACATCAGCTGGAATTGGATGAAGGGAAAAGCCAAGCTTTTACATTACGAAGGGGCATTATCCCTCTTTCCTCTTTTCTCCCCAGACACATGGAACTTGGGAAAGATATGATCCCTTAAACACTCTTTTTTGACACCACAGTGTCTGATAGATAGCTTTCCAATTCCCAGATCCTATTGTTCTGTTCCAGACTCCCCTGCCAGATGTGCAGGAGCCTTGGGAGAAGTCAGCATCCTCTGCATGGCCCCTGGCAGGCCCCCTGTTGTCCCCAGGATTCAGTACACCCTGGTTGGTGGAGATCTATGATGCTGGAGGGATCTGCCTTGTGACCTGTGACCTCACGCTTGTACTTTTCTATCCTCTTCTGTGCTCTACTGTTTCAGGGCTCACAGGCCTCTGCAGCAAGAAGTTGCTTTTGAAAAGAATGCAGGGTTCTGCCAAGTGACTCTCACTTTATTTTCGGAAACACACAATCCGATAGGCAGCGAACAGATAACCCTTCGATCCACCAAATCAGATGATGTGTCCCTGAAGTCTCTTCTGCTCGGAAAGTAGATTTTAAAAATGTGGGACTTGGGGTCCCTTGGGTAGCTGCTTTCCTGGATTCGTTTTCAGAAGGCAAACCTGCAACTCCGGTGATGCTTGGGCTTGAGAGTTGTCTTTTCCAGCAAGATCACGGCTTTCTGGAGAGGAACTCAGGCAGCAACTCCGTGAATGTGCAGAAGAGCAAGGGTCAAGGCAGGGGACTTCTGGGTGAGGTGAGAGTTGGCAGGGTGAGAAACAAACCAGCAAACCTACTGTAATGCCCTATGGCCTGATCAAGGTGGACATTCCCAGGTTTGAGTCCTGAGTACATATTCTGACACTCAGCACTTGTGTGACCTTGGATGTTAATCACCCTCTCAGCCTTAATTTTTAAAATCTATCAAATGAGGATATTAATACCATCTCCCCAAAGGGTTTATGTAAAAATAAGTAAAGGACAAGGCCTGGAACATGATAGGGGCTCAATAAATTATAATGATGATTATTAATAATTATACTAATAAATAATGTGGGCTGAGCCTCATTTAACAAGCTTTGCTGACCTGAGTCAGCGCTTGCCAGCTCCTGCCTGCGGCCAGTAGTCTCCTCCTGGGAATTCCTGTTCCAGCTCCCAGCGTCCACCAGCCTGCACTCATTACAGAGCAGTTCAGTCCTACAGCCCAAGGGAAGAGCTGTTCCTCCAGCAGTGGCTTCTGTTTTCTGTGACTTACTTTCAGCCTTACTTTCTGTCTTTTATATCACTGTTTATTACTGTAAAAATAATACATGTTTATTAGAGCAAATTAAATCCTGTGCTATCTGAGTTTTGACACAGTTCTAAGTACTTTTTAAATAAACAGAGGACCTTGTTTTAACATCATGAAAAATTTCTCCTTTTAACTACCAAACACATTTGTTAGCTCATTTGTATCTTTTCCCTTTCTCTCACTTTTATCTGGTTTAGTATTAGAACTAGCAGTATTTTTTAACAAAAATAAAAGTTCATTTTACTCAACGCTGTGACAAATACTTCGTTAGAATTGTGGAACCCCATTGAAACACTAGAGAACATGCGAGTTTCTGATCGTGGAAAATAATAATCTGATCATGGACCACTTACTGTTTGCTCCCTTGTTATAGAGACAGGCAAAGGGAGGAACAAATGTCACTGGAATACTTGGTATATTTTCTTTTTAATTACAACCGTTAGCATTGTTTTTTATTAATGGATGAGGAGTTGAGGTTCAGAGCTGTTAAATTATCACCCAAGATCACATCAGCAGTAGTGGCTCAGCTGGAATCTGGTCCCAGGTGTTCCTGGCAGTTTCCTTGTGAGAACAGAGACATGTTTTATTCACGGCTATATTCCCTTTATATCAACAGTGCTGGGCACAGAACAGATGCTCAATAAATATTCCGCAAATTAAGTAACCACACTGCCTTCTTTTATGCTTAAGAAGAGTTTTAGCTACTTCTTTATTAGGAAATAAAGAGGGCCCGGCCAGTGTGGCAGGCTCAGTTCCCAGTAGGGGGCATGCAGGAGGCAGCCCATGGATGATGTTCCTCTCTCATCAGTGTTTCTATCTCTCCCTCTCCTATCTCTCAGTCTAAAAAAAATCAGTAAAAACATATTTTTAAAAAAAGAATAGAGGACCAACTGCAGTCATCATGTTCCTGAGAGTATTTAGCTTCCTAAGAGGCCTCTTCCAACAACTTGTACATAAAATAGAGTGTGCTCTGAAATTTGTGTTTTAAAAATTATGGTGTAATCAGAAAGCCAAACAGTGCGTAAACTTGACAATTTATGCAATGTAAGTAATGTTTCCGATCCCCGGGAAGTTTGCAGATGATTGGAAAGCATTCCCACATGTAAATTGGTCACTTTTGAGATGTTCCCTTCTGAAATTAGCTGATTGCTTAAGCTTTAAGGAGCTGAGGTCACCATTTGTTATTTGTTTGCTCTTTGCTGTAAGTTTTGAGGGCAGCCAATAATGTAGTGACACTGGGCTTGCACTCTTGTTTTCAAATTAAAGATTTAATTACCGTCTTCACTGAAGATGAACCAAGTGTGAAAATAACTGATCTACTTGGAATGCGGGATTGAGGAGGAGTGTGTGGGTTGGAGTCAGTGCCTGGGCATTTAAATACTTTCAACAGTAGCATTAACGGTGAAATCAATCATATTGTGACCAAACCCTGGCCTGTTGGTTAGTCAGAGTTAATGAAATTTATTTCACCTTGTTTATCATTTTTTCAGAGCTGAAGGGTTTTTCCTTTGTAGTTATTCTGATAGACTACAGGCTTAAATCTCCAAGATTTCTAAGGTTTGAAAGACACATTTTTGAAATGTTTGGAGACCTGCTTTGTAAACTAGTACATGGTCATTTTGTGTTAATGTTCCAGGTGTGCTTGTGAAGAATGTGGCTTCACTCATTGTTGGGGCTGGAGTTCTGTATATGTCTGTGGAATCAAACTTACATCTTCAGTCAATCAGCAATCAATGAGTCAATCAATGATAAAAGCAGTCTATCCAAAACCTAGCTGATAGCACCACGTTACCTAGTTTTTGAAAGTTAATAGTTTTAATGAGCTTCTTTTACCATGGAGGGAGAAAAAGTCTGTATACCTTTTAGTCTTCCAGCATGTTGTTCTTACATTTCTGTTACTGTCCAGAGTGAAGGGACATTTGTCCAAGGACTGGATGTAAGAATGAATTCATGTCTAATTAACTTGTCATCATTGAGAAGTGATCTGTTCCACAAAAAATGAGTTTTCCAAATAACTGATAATTTCTCCTGCAATTGCCAAAATTTCCTGCTCCCAGCCTTTGATGACAGGATATTTATACAATAGACTAGAGGCCCGGTGCACAAAATTCGTGCACAGGGCGGGGTGGGTGTCCCTCAGCCCGGCCTGTGCCCTCTCGCAATCCGGGACCCCTCAGGTAGGGTCCCTAGGCCTGACCAGCAATCAAGGCCTATACGGGGCTTTCCTTTCCCAGCTGCTGGCAGCTGGCCCCACCCCCGCCACTGCCACTGCTTATCATCTGTGCGGCGCTGTCCCCCCTTCCCCACCACTGGTCACCTCCCTCTGTGGGCGACAGGTATGGTGTGATTGCTTGGCTGGCCTGGGCCTCCCTCTGCGGGGGGATCCCTGGCCGGCCCCACACACTCGCCACAGCATCACTGGCCGGTGGCCTGGGCCTCCCTCTGTGGGGTGATCATGGGGCGATGGTAGGGGGGGACCAACCAATCGCATCGCACCCCCTTGGCTGGCCGGCCAGTGCATGTCATAGCATGGGTTGTTCTGCTGTTTGGCCTATTTGCATATTACACTTTTATTATTATAGATTTTCTTCTTTCTTGCCTTCAGGATGCTGAACCTTTCTTGAGATTCAGTTTCATTGTCACATCTGTACTCCTATACTGGTTCCCCAGTTGCTTTTTAGTTTCCTTGCCCCTTCCTTGATGTGCGACTGGCTGCTGTCACTCCTCTCTTGTTATGATAGCTGCTTCTGCACCATCTCTTCCTGCATGCTTATCCAGTGTGCTGCTCATGAACAGTGGTTTCTAGGAAACAGATCAGCTGGCTTTGACCAGTGAGACTTATGTTTCATTCATTCATCAACTACTACTTGTTGAATGTTTACCACGGGTAACACTTTTAACTAGTGGCCACCCAAGGGCGTCAAAGACAAATAGGACGTGGATCCTATTCTGTTCTGTAGGGGAGCTGTTCTATAATGGAAGATGATAGGAAGGTGACAGTGATAGTGCCACAAGAAAGGGTACAGGCAAAATACTCTGGGCATTAGAGGAGTGGGGAGTTGGCTTTTGAACTAGGTTTTGACCTGTGGAGATTGGGGAGACTGGGACCAACATGAGTTCAGTGTCAGAGTCAGGGAACCTAGGTCTGTCCTAGGATGAAGAGCAGGAGTGAGTCAGGAACATGGTTTAAGGGCAGGGGAGAAGTGGGAAATCGGGGTGCTTTAAATGCCAGGCCAGCGAGTTTGGATTTTTTCAGAAGCCACCAAAGCTGTTTATTTAGGAAAAATGCCTTGTTAGAGACATGCTTCTGGGAGTCAAGAATGGGTACTTCATGGGTAAAGTGAAGTAGAGAGAAGACTGGATAGAGCAACAATGTGCAGCTAGCAGATTAAGAATGAGATAATGAAGGTGGGAAGTCAGACTGGGCTATGGTGGGATAGGTAACTGGGAAGGAGAGATGTGTGGAAGAACTCTGTGGAGTCACAAGAGCAGAACTTGGCAGCTGCTTAGATGTGGGAGGGAGGTGGGGATGGGTCTAAGATAATGCCGGAGGCTCAGAGCCTGAGCAAGCAGGGGAAGTGGGCATGCTCAGGACCCGAGAGAGGAGGGAGCATCAGGTTTATTGTTGGAGGAGGAGATGGTGGGTTCATTTTTAAATACTGTGAGTTTTACATTGCAAGAGGTTCAATCAGGTGGAAATGTCCAGCAGATATTTAAAATACTGAAGTAGTTCTCAGGGCAAGAGATATAAATTGTGAATTCATTTGCAAGGAGATGGCATTTAAAGCTTGTATGACAAGGGAGGATGGCACTGAGCAATTTGGAGAAAGTCTATACTTAGGATGTATTTGAAGAAGAGATGGTCAGAGCAAGGGAGAAGTCCTGGAGAGAGACAGAGCAAGGTGGAACGAAGAGGACATGGTCAGGTGTCCAGTGCTCCAGAGGGAAGGAGGAAATGTTAGAACAGGCCATTGGCTTTGGTGATCAGCAAGTTATGGGTGACCTTGAGAAAACTTCTGGAATAAGACAGCCACCAGCATAATCTACTGAGTGGGCAGTGAGGCTGACTCTTCATTTACATTTGGTAGTAATAAAATAGAGACAGAATAATAGGTCAGGGTTGGCAAAGAGTGGGAAGAAATAGAGGAGGGGATCATAGAAAAGGATCAAAAACTAAGTCCCATATCTCACACCCATTAGGATGGCTATTAATTAAAAACAACAACAGAAAAGTGTTGTTGAAGCTGTGGAGAAGTTGGAGTCCTTGCGCATTGCTGGTAGGAATGTAAAATGGTATTGCTGAATTAGAAAACTGTCTAGTTTCCTCAAAAACTTAAAAATAAAATTATTATATAATTCAGAAATTCCATTTCTGGGTTTATACCCCTTCCCCCCCAAAAATTGAAAGCAGGAACTCAAAAGTTATTTGAATACCATTGTTCATACCAGCAGTGTTCACAATAGCCAAAGGGTGGACATGAACCATATGTTCATGTATAAATGAGTGGGAAAGCAGAAAACTGCTTTCCCATAAAAAGGAAAGAAATTCTGCCAGAGCTACAACCTGGATGAACCTTGAAGACAGTATGTTAAGTGTAATAAGTCAGTCATAACAAGACCAATACTCTGTGATTCTACTTATATGAGGTATCTAGAGCAGTTAAATTCACTGAGAAAGTAGATGGGTAGTTACCAGGGACTAGGGGAGGAGGAAATGTGGAATTATTGTTTAATAGGTACAGAGTTTCACTTTGGGAAGAGGGAAAAGTTCTAGAGATGGCAGGAGGTGGTGCTTGTACAACATTGTGAATGTACTTAATACCCCTGAACTTTACATTTAAAATGGTTATAATGGTACATTTAATGTTACATATATTTTACCACAATTTAAAAAAACACAGAAAACTAAATTCTGAAAGGAAACCACTTTTTTACTAGTGGGAGCAACAATTAAAAATTTGTCTCATGCTTTGGTAAATACCTGCCAATATTATTTTATTTTTTTAAAATATTTTTTTATTGTTGACAGTATAGTTCCCCCTCCTCATGTTCCCCTCCACCCACCTCCACCAAGGCCTTCACCACACTATTGTCTGTGTCCATGGGCTATGCATATCCTATATAATAAAAGCCTAATATGCTAAGTGTCCGGTTGACCAGTCAGCCATTCAACCAATCAAAGCGTAATATGCGAATGATATGCTAAGGCCACTCAACCACTCGCTATGATGTGCACTGACCACCAGGGGACAGATCCTCTAACCAGTAGGTTAGCTTGCTGTTGGGGTCCAGCCGATCAGGACTGAGTGAGACAGACTGGACACGCCCTGGAGCCCTCCCGGGGTCCCTCCCCAGCTGGCCAACCTCCCACGTCTCTCCCCGGCCCAAATTGTGCACCGGTGGGGTCCCTTGGCCTAGCCTGTGCCCTCTCACAATCCTGGATCCCTAGGGAGATGTTGGAGAGCCAGTTTCGGCCCTATCCCACAGGCCAGGCTGAGGGACACTACTGGTGCACGAATTCATGCACCAGGCCTCTAGTATGTATATAAGTTCTTTGGTTAATCTCTCCCCATCCCTCCCCCTTCCCCTCTGAGATCTGTCAGTCTCTTCCAAGCATCCATGCCTCTGGCCCTTTTTTGTTGATCGATTTATTTTGTTCATTAGATTCCACATATACTTGGACTTGAGTCCTCATTTACAATGCAGAGTCCCCAAGGAACCTGGTTCCGCATGCTCAGTAAGAGCAGGCTGAGACCCTTGTTCCACCTCTGGTCCCAGCGTGTGTTTGATGCAGCTTTTCTCTTTGCCTTGGTGCCCAGGCTCTGTATAGAGCCTCTGAGTAGTAAATACAGATGGAATTAAATAAAACCCTTGCACTTTAAAACCTTCAAAACTGGTTTAGACTGGAGACTCTCTTTGCCATGTGTGGGTCAGCCCTGTCTTGCTGCAGCATGTCTTATGACAATTAAATTCCATGGTCATTCTCACTCTCTCATCCATTATTAAGCACCTACTTGTGTACACTGCACTGTGCTCGACAGTGCACGGTAGATATTCTCAGTTTAATTTCAGTTTGCCAGATGTTTGCCTTTTACCTTGTAGATTTTCTATTTCTGCCATGCGGTGGTTCTCCTGGCTTTTAGTCCCAGCCTGGTTCAGCCAAGTCTTGCCTCTTGGCCAGTCTCAAGAAGTGTCATGTGTAGCTGAGGTCCTGTGTGTGGTGCTGTAAAAAGCACAGAGTAACAGACTCAGGTTTCAGTTTGGAATTCATCTTAACTTTTTAAAAAAATTCTTTATTGTTGAAAGTACTACATATGTCTCCTCTTCCCCCCATTGACCTCTCCCTACCCGATCACACCCCCACCCCCGCCTCACATGTCCCCACCCCCCTATTGTCTGTGTTCATTGTTCATGATCATATGCATGGACACAAGGTTGATCTCTTACTCCACCCCCACCCCCACCCCCTCCTTT
>NW_005366833.1:3426144-3433293 GCF_000412655.1 Myotis brandtii | reverse complement strand
TTCCCTTCCCTTTGAGGTTTGACGGTCTATCTTAACGTTGTCTCTAGTATATAAAGGAAGGGATAAAGTAAAAGTCACCTTTCCCTGAACATCAGAACTGAAACTTAAACATTCAGGGATATTTGAGTTGTGTGTCACTAAAAACCTTTTTTTTTTCTTTCCTAACCAATGTTTTCATAAAAAATGTTATCAATTTCTTGGTCCTGTCTTAGACAGTGGAGTACAGATAGTAACTCACTCTTCTTCCCTAGGGAAGGGCCCGGGGAAGGGGACAAACATGACTGACAAGTGTATAGAGTCCTCAAGTTTACAAACTGTTTTGTCATATATCATCTCCTTGACCCTAAAAGTCAGCTGTGTGAGATATATGATTATTCTCCTCCTCTTACAATGGAAGAAACTGAGACTCCGAGGTGTTTATGAGGTGCTAGTGTCTGATGACAGACCTTGTGGTCTTTCCACACCACCTGCTGCTGTTCAGACCTGGGCTCAGCCCCAGAGAAGCAGAACCCTGCCCGGAGCAGGACCCCCTCAGCCCACCTGCTGTCATCAATGCACTTACCTGATGGGAAACCCGTCTGCCCCAGAGGAGAGGCCAGAGCAGGAGCAGCAGCTGCTTTCTTTCTACTGCCCCTCAGACACTGCAGAGCAGTGAAGTGGGCGGGATCAGGGGTAGGTGAGGACAGCAGAGAGGACAGAGGCTGGGAAGTGAGGCAAGAGTAGGGCCTGTTTCCGACAAGCATCCAGTGCCGAGGAGCAGCACTTACAGGCCGCACATGGGTGACCAGATGGTAAAGTTGTGCAGGATTGTTGGCTTCTCAGCTGCACCGGGCTTAGGGGGGCCCCAACACTTGGCATAGAACCATCTTAAGTGCTTACTCTATCCCCATATTACAGATGAGGAAAAGAAGGCAGGAGAGGGTAAGGGGTTTGTCCAAGGCCTTCAGACAGTAAGAGATGGTTGTTTCCAAAGCCCACACACCTCCTCCTAGCTCTGCTCTGTTGTATTGTCCCAGAACTTCTGATACACCAGCAGGCCTCAGTCAGTCAGGAACCATGAGATTGGGATCCATGAGACTCTGATCCTTTGGAAAATTGAAACCCATGCCCAAGTACTTCCCAAGCTCCCAACTTTTAAGATAGACTTAGGTTCAAAAATGAGATTCTTCCTGCTTCCAGATTCTGCTGCTGTTTGAAGAGAGAGTTTGCATGATCACTGGATAACACTTTTTGTATGGTTTATAAAGCATGTCCACAGATTTGACACCTGCCATCTTATCACCCTCCCCCCTCAAAAAGTAAAAAGGCAGAGTGTATGTAATGAAGGAAGAGTAGTTTTGCCTTCTGGGTGACACTCAGAATGAAGTAAGCATGCTTTTCTGGGTCCTGGTGTTCAGAAAGTTCTGTGTGGCCTGGAGTGAGTAGACCTTGTACTAAATCCCGATTGGGTTCTGGCACCTTCAAGAGCAAGAGTCACGTAACTTTAAGACATTGAGACTTAGACTGTAGACAGACGCAGCAAGGAAACTAGTGTGCACTCAGTCATCATCACAATGACCTGCTATGTTAGCCTCATTTCACAGGGGAGGAAACTGAGGGTCAGGATGCTTAAGTCCCTCACCCATAGTAGAAGGGAATTCTTCACAGAGTGCCCTGTGGTTATTTCACCAAAGAGGTAAAAGGAGCAGAGTTAGAGTGAGGATTTACCTCAGGATGTTGTTAGCAAAGAGAAGTAAAGGCCACACTATGTTTAGGTTTTGAAATGGAGTCTGTTTTCATTAAAACACAGTGAACAAGAATCTTTGAATGTTTGATTGTGTGTATTATCAGATACTTCCTCCTGGATGAGACAGGTCAGTTGAGCAAACAATAGTGAGTTAACCCCTCATATGCAACCTTGCTCCCTTTGGAAAGGGTTCAGGAAGAAATAAGTCGGTGAGAACAAAGTTCCACCACTGGTAGTGAGGGGCAGCCAGGGGCATCACCATGGCGGGCCAGAGGTGTTTGGGGAGGTGAGAGCTAAGGAGGTTCATTGAGAGTGTGAGTCCCTGTCAGGGTGGGGTGCTGTCGGACACACTGCTCGTTTGTGGGTTTTCTTTGAGACTCCAGTGGTTTTGGTGACCTCTCTCCTCCCCCCCCCATGAGATAAGGAAGGAATTTGGGGCTCTGGCAGCTGCCATGCTGTCGTCCAGGAGAGTCTGTTGTGCAGGGGTCGGGATGGGGTGGAGGAGGAATGTCTGGCCCAAGATGACTCTGCCTGGGTCCCGGGTGCAGTGGAAGACTGAATGGAGCCCCTCTGTCCTTTCCAGTGTTTGTGTACTACATTATAACAACAAACAAAAAGGTTCTTCCCTTTGTGTTGAACTCTGTCGGGGTAAGGGAGTAGGTCTAGGTGCATCATCCCCTAGTTTCTCCAGCAGCAGGAAAGCTGGTCTGTAGCAATGGCAGGGCCAGGCTGTGATCCAGTCCTCAGACTCTCCCATGTGCTACAGAAGGACGCTTGAGAGACTTCAGTTTATTTTGAGAATTAAGAAGTTGTTCTTAGTGAAGGGGGTCAAAGAGTTTTTTTAAGAAAAATGTACTAGCATTATTTTGTGAATTGTGCATGCATGTTATACGAGAAATTTAGAGGGAAAGAGTTATTGTTGCTACTGCAATAAGTATGTGCTTTCTAAGTTCACTTCATTTTTAAAAATGGTAATTCCCAGTGTTTACAAGGTTATGATAGTTAAATCAAGGAAGAAGCACTGATAATGCACTTATTCCATTTACAGGAACTCTCATTTGCCACGGCTTGGCCACTTCTCCATACAATATGCAAAGTGCAGAGCTGGCCCCTCTGGACATTAGTTACTAAGATAAAATCGGTGTTAGATTTTAGAACTGACAATTAAGATATATTTTCAGGAAAGCTTACCTCACTCCTCTTTAATTACACTTATGTGGAAAAAACATTTAATTGTTTCAAAGATTATTTTTTTTACTAGATAAATAGTAAATGGGGAAGAAAAAACGGGCTATTTTTTCTGAGCTTGTGGTTTCTAATTACATCAGTTACAGCTTAGCCTTCCTCTTAACTAGAATGCAGGCATGAACTGGAAAAGAATGAGCTAATCCATGATAGATCAGGTTGAATAAAGATCTCCATTCATATCTTTAGCTTTTATCCCTTGTTCTGAGTGCCAAGAATTAATGCTATTTGAAAGTGCAAACTGAACCTGCCAAGCTTTGGACAGCTAAGATAATCCTAATTATTTTGAATGTTAGTGAGAAGGGCCACAGTTCCACTCTGGAAAAGAGTTCTGTTGTGAAACATTAAATATCTGCTAAGTGGTATTGATTGGACATGATTTTATTTCCAAACACTATGGTTATCATGAAGCAGAAGAATTTGTTGTTTGAGAAATATTCATCAGCTTTTCATCAGACTCTTGGGCCTGTAAACTAGGAAACTAAAGAGGCCAGCATTTTTTTTTTCCCTGTCTGCATCTAAGTGAAGGGTTGCTAGCAATTGAAAAACGCCACTTGTATTTTTATTTTTAAATGGTTTCTTAGTGAGAGTTTAATAGTATATAGAAGGAGAAATTTTTTTCTCAAGCATGAGTATCCGGTTTTCTCACATCACTGGAAGAGAATTATTCGTTCCAGTCCATTGACTTCCAACAGATCATTCAAGTTAAAAGTCAGGGGTCTTTGCAATGTCAAAAGATTTAGCAGCTAGAGTGGTTTTTGTTTTGTTTTTCATAGGGGTGGGGTTTTGGGCAGTACATATTACTTTCCAAAAAGAATACCGATGGTTTAGATGGTATCACTGAAATCATCTTAAGGTTCTCCCCCTCCTCCCCCCAACATTCTTGGTAAGAGTGGTTATTTGTAAGTTTTTGTTTGTTTTTAAAATAATAATAAATACCCTTTAGCTTCTGTAGACAAATAGGCTACTTGAGAGAAAACAGATACTGGGCTTGCTGGTTCAAACAGGGGTCACCCTCAGAGGTTTACCACTTTCATTGTAATGTGAAAAGATCAGATGGGCAGGTTTCCCTTTTTCTTCCTGTTCAGTCTCTACTTCTGCCTCCAGAAGTCATTTCTTCCATTTCTGTAAATACTGGGAGCCTGTTGATGACTACAGGGTGGCGTAATCCTGAATTGTGGATTGCCTGTGAATGCTTCCTGACCCCAACCCAAGAGCAGCTACCCTCAGCCCCACCCCCCACCCAGCACCACAGCAAAGCATAACATCTTTACTGATGCAAATAGCGGTGTGCTGAGCATCTATGGGCCAATTATTCTTTCTTTCTTAGGGCTTATTCCCCAAAGTGGAATTACCAGGTCAGAGGGCATGAACAGTTTTATGGTTCTTATTACATGTCACTAGGTTGCTGTCCAGAAAGATTGAACCAATTTCTAGTGCTACCAACAACAGCCCTTTCCTAAACAGTCCCACTGACGCTAGACATTACCATTTAAAAAATAATAATTAAGAGAAACCTTTAGAGCTGAAGTGAGCCTTGTTCCGGGCTCATTAGAATCAACTTAAAAAGAAAAAGGGATTTTTTAAATTAAATCTTTATTGTTCAGATTATTACAATTGTTCCTCTTTTTTCCCCCCATAACTCCCCTCCACCCAGTTCCCACCCCACCCTCCGCCCTCACTCCCCACCCCCTGTCCTCATTCATAGGTGCACAATTTTTGTCCAGTCTCTTCCAACATCCCCCACACCCCTTTCCCCCCCAAGAATAGTCAGTCCATTCCCTTTCTATGCCCCTGATTCTATTATAATCACCAGTTCCTTCTGTTCATCAGATTATTTATTCACTTGATTTTTAGATTCACTTGTTGATAGATGTGTATTTGTTGTTCATAATTTGTATCTGTACCTTTTTCTTCTTCTTCCTCTTCTTAAAGGATACCTTTCAGCATTTCATATAATACTGGTTTGGTGGTGATGAACTCCTTTAGCTTTAAAAGAAAAAGGGATATTTTTGACTTTTGAATATTTAATTGGCATAAAATTATTTACAATGATCAATTATTTCTCTTCCACCAACACAGTTTAATGAAGCTGCATTCAAATGGAGAGAGTATCTTTAAGGATGGTAGTAAAATAGATTTTGGACTTTAGTTACTAAGATAAACAGTTACAAAATCTTTAATGCACTTGGATCTACTTTTATGAGGTGTTACCAAAATGAGTTGAACAGATACTATCCCTAATTTCAACAGCCCATTATTCAAAGACAATGCTACGCCTTGAACAGAGTAAAATAACATGGATTTAAATTTTGAGTGGAGAAATGCTTTTAAAAATAGTTGTGTTTCAAGACAGGTTGAGTTCATTCATTTGCATCTTCTCCGTAGTGCAGTCATGCATTAAGTTTGCTTAGAGCCTCCCTAGTCTATGCAGGTGACAACACTCTGCATATTTTTGTAGCCCCAAGTCATAGAAATACTTTCCAAGAAAATATCCACAAGGCAAGTGAGAGCAAAAGGGGATCTAGGCCCAAATTCCTTTCCTTTGCAGAATTCCTACCCCACCTCTCTTTTGTAGGCCCAAATCCCCTAAATGGGGAGTGGGAGGTGTGTGACTCCTGTGAGGGGTAGGAATTCTAGGTCAGCCGCTAACTGAAGGCAAAGGCAGGCCTGGGGCTCCACTTATCTATTCCTTATAACCTCTGCATTAGTCTGGTAAGGGTCGGTTGTTTGCCTCTTTAAACTCACACCGAGATTAGGAAGGTTCAGTTGCCAGTGATTAAAGGGTACACAAGAGTGGGATGGTGCAGGGACGAGAGCAAGCCAGAGGGTCAGGCTGTCCAGTGCCACACTGCCCTTGGCAGCTTCCACAGGTCCCTTACGTAAAATGGAGAGGATACCTCAATAAAGTGTGTGGCATACAGGAAGCAGTCAGGAAATGTTCATCCCCTTCCCATTGCTTCTATAGAGAACTGCTGTCCCTGATTTGAAGTAGGGATGAAGGGTTGACAGATTAACTTATGGACTCTGGCTGGCTCTTAATGCTCCAGATCTCTGTATAGTAAATAACAAGATGTCATAGCAAAGTCTACCACCTTTGGAAAACATTTGTGTATATACAATATCCTTGTGCATGTAACACAATTCATAACTCACCTTAAATTTGCAGGGAATTGTAAATCTATATAACAATTCAAATTTAGTAAGAAGCCTTTAATGAACTGCAATGAAATGAAGGCCTCAGAATTCATAGTTTCCAGGTTTTTTGGTTGTTACTTAATATTTATATATGCACCCTTATTGGCATTTTTAAGTACTACCATTTAATGGCTCCTTTATAAAAAAGAGCTTACAAACTATTACTCTTGCATTTCATTGAAGTTACTAAACAAGTACTGTGAATATGAAAATGACTTATCAGGAAATCACCTAAATTATTTTTCAAAGTTATTCAATTAATAAGTTTTCAGATCATGTCTTTTTTTACTGGATATTGAGGTAGCTATACAAAACTATCCGTCCGTCTGTCCACATTAGAAGAAAGGGGCTCTCTGAAATGATTTGGTCCAGTGGAGTGGTTAAAGGTCTGCTTCTTCAATCCCAGCCCTATTCTTTTATTTATGTGTGGTTTCACTCGCTGCAGGAAACTTTCCCAAACTCATAACAAGCGTAAATGGTGTTCTCTTATAAAAGGGTCTCTTCAGCGTGGTACTATACCTTATTAAATTCCAAACATAGTAAGTATTGATGGCAAACACATCAGGACCCAGTACAGCTCCTATGATTTAGTTCTCTACAAATGACTTCAACACTCAGCTCCCAATGCATTGTGCTAATTACATCATAGATTTCCCTATTGATGAACACAAGCTGAATTAACACAGGAGCACTAATGTACCCTTTCACCATTATTGTTGTACAAGAAGCCGTGGCAGATGCTGGCAGTTAGTTACACAAACATTAGTATTAACGATTGGCCATTTGGAATTGGTGACAAACTACTGCCCGGCAGAATCCTGAGGCTGAAACCAATCAGGAAGTTAATGAGGAGAGAAATTACCACTGCAGCTTCCCCTTAATTACATTCACACCAGGCAGGAAGGGAGTTCGAGGGGTGGGTCTGAACTCGGTTAAGGTTAAGAAGGTCAGAGACCCTTTTGCTTAAATTTTGTATCTGT
>NW_005366833.1:3417583-3421028 GCF_000412655.1 Myotis brandtii | reverse complement strand
AGGCTGGGCGGCTGCGCCCGGGGCCTTCGGGGAAGCGGGCGGACCCCCGGCTCAGTGGGGAGCTCTCCGAAGAAGCGCTTTTCCGGGTCCTCCCTTCGAGAGCCTGGAGTTAAGGTCGCTGTTCAGTGGGCCCTTTGGAGAAAGCAACACAGGAACGACCCCCCACCCCACCCCAAAAGGTGGGGGCGGGCGCGGCCCGCGTGTGGGCTGGGTTTGAGGAATCTGCCCCGGGGGAGCCCACCTTCCCAGGCTTGAGTCGCCGCTGGCTTCCGAGAACAGGAAGGAGCGAGTAGCAGCCCCGCGCCCCCTTTTGCTCCCCAAAGGCCAGGCCCTTGGAGACCCTCTGGCCGCCCGCTGCCAAAACAGTGTGAGGACAGAACCGCTCCGCACCTTTCTTCTGCTCCGAGGCTTCCCCCAAACCCTGCAAACGCAGGTTCAATCGCGGCCGCCGCCCCACACCCCAGAGGGCGGCGTCGGGGTGCCTTGGGGGAGTGCTCAAGGGTTTCTCCCCAATTAATTGAGGGAGAACAAGGGCATTATTGTCACCTTAAGAAATCGATTGCTGGTTGCCCCACCACGGCCTCGCTAGACATTTGTTCCCCCTTTTCATTTTGAAGCTGCCCAAAGACGGATGCCCAGAGGCACGGACAGTGTGAGAGCTGAGAAGTTCATACACGGGGAAAGGGGGCTCGTTTTTTTCTGCATTCAAAGGGCTTTCTACACGCCCCCACCCCCTCCCGCTTCCAGCGTCACCGTGGTTGAGATTAAAACGACAAAATAGGAACCCTGACCTCCGCCTCCATGAGAATCCAGCAAAGCAGAAAATGCCCTGATGTATTACACAATCGGGACAACATGAAACTGTCCTTTTGATTGTTTCTTGAGGTGAGGCGCCGCTGGCAGGACTCCCAGATTCGGAGTCAGAACATCCTCAGCTTCTCAGCAAGGACACCTGCATTCCTCAATCTTTTAGATGGATACACACACCGTGAGACTGTGCGCGCCAAGAGAGAGAACCGCGTAGGCACATTCTCTTTCACTGTTAATATCGGTCACAGTGCTCCCCAGTTAACTGTGGCTTGAAAACACACGCCCCACCCAGAGCAGAACGCGAGTGGGTTCAGGCTAGTGAGGTTGCATTTACTTGTAATCCTACCCCCTCCCTTTCCAATGTCTTTGATTGTTTTTCCCAAACGTGTATAAGCCGCCGGGACTTAGAAGCAGGCCGCCTCTCCTAAATGTGATTCGGACCATATGCTTTCCACATTCATTCCCGCTCCGGCTTTTCTTCTCCACACTAACTGCTAACACGTTATAGTCACCTTGAAATTTCCTCTGCTATTTTCCAATTAAAAGCTTAATAGCCCTGGAAACGGAGTTCATGTGGTGAAGTTTACCAGAGCCCCTTGTTCTAAAAGGCTTTCTGCTGGGATCCCATTATGTGCTTGAATAAACCCTTTCTGCAAACAGAAATGGGACTCGGGGTTGTCAGGTGTTGGGTTACAATAGACTTGGAGGCAGGGGACGTTTTACCAACATAAATACAAACCTGTCCCTATAGGGAGATGTTGTCAAATACTGGGATATGGAAAACATTCCCATCAAATATGAGAAAAGGATTATTATGCTATATCAAATGAGTATTTAGGTCTCAGCCCCCAATGTGCACTGGAGTGAACCAGCCCGGGACCAAATAATGCCAAGTTGTTTGAGTGGCAAAGGGGATAGGGTGGCTAGGTGACCGCGGGGGGGGGGGGTCGCCTAGCAAGTGGGACTGTCCGCCCCCAAAACCTGGTGCCCAGGTCTGCTGCTTTCCTTAAAAAAAAAAAAAAGGCTTTATTCCCAAGGATTTTATAGTCCCGGTTTCGCTGTCCATTTGGAGAAACTCCGGAGAAACTAGACTTTGAAAAAAGTCCATGGTCCCTCGCCCCCCACCCTCCGAAACCAAGAGACCCTGAGAGATTTCAGCGCGAACTAACGTTCCCAGATTCAGTGTCATTCTAGTCTCTCTGTGTCTGTCACGTGAAGCGACTCACTGCCAACTCCCCACTGCCCGGCCTCTGGCCCACTGGGCTGCGGGTGACCTACCTCCAGTCCTGAGAGCTTATGAAGTCCCTTACAGTTGTAGTGTTTTAGGGTTTGTTTTCCTAGCGAACACTGGGAAGAAAGGAAGGACTGAGGTGGTGGTGGTGAGGGGGTGGGGATGGTAAGAAGACAGATGGGGTTCGTGCCCCACGCGCTTGGGGGGAGGCCTTCCAGGGTTAGCATTCTCCTGCCCAGGCCCCACCAGGCCAGCATACCGCGATCCCCCACTCCCGGAGAGGTCTGAGCCGGAGGTGGCTTCTAGGGGAAGCACACAACCGGAGTCCCTTTTTAACCCTTCTCCCCTCCTGGAATCACTGTTCTGCGCTGGGGGTTGGCTACTTGAATTCGCAGAAAACACAGAGGGACATTTCCCCGTAGCTTGTTTGCTTCCAGGGCGGAGAAAAGCGGCCTCCCCTAGGGGAAAAGGGCGCGGCCGGCCAAAAGGTTGACCATTGCAGCGGACTAGTCTACGCTCTCCTCCCGCGTCGGATTACCCGCACCGCCCAGCTGCAGGACTGCCGTCTCCCCCGCCTCGCACCGAGCCAGCGCGCTGCCCCGAGTCGCTGTATCCACCTGTGTTTAGTTTTGTTTTGTTGGGGGAGGGGGTGCCCCTGTGTTTACGGCAGTAGTCTGCATTAGGCCAAAAGGGTACTCTTAGGAGATTAGAAACACACAAATAGCAATTTAAACGAAGTTTTATGTTGTCATCTTGTGCAAGGACCCCTTCCACGCCTCCCCAAAGACAATGGGGTGGGGGAGAGAAATGGCGCCACCCCTAGCCTTCGAGTCCGTGGGGATTTGAACTGGGTGACGCGGGGTCTCCGTTTGATGGGTCAGTGGCTATTGGGCAGAGGGGAGATCATATCCAGTAACTTTTGAGCGTTATCATGGCCCCCTAGTCCATTCTGAAAGTTTAGACCCAGCACTTAAGAAAGTCCTCCGCACGAGCGTTCCCCACGCCGTTCGGGACTGCGATTGTTCATTAAAACTTGGGAGGAGGGTACAGGAATAAACTCGGCGCCAGAGAGGGCGGACTGTGCCTGCAAAATGGGGTTGTTATCCTTGGGCCAGCAAGTTTTCAAAAACATTCTTTTTCTTTTGCAGCAGCACGATTTTTTTTTAAAGTTGCAAAACGATATAAAGAGACAAAATTTCTCGAATCAGTAGGTTCTGGTTCTCTCGGAGCCGAGTTTCTGAGGCCAAGTGTTGGAATAAAAGCGGGCTCGGCGCCGCAAATCAAACCTGGAGGGAAGAGAAGGGAGAGAAGGGGAGCGGCCACCCCACTCTCCTGCAGGCACCCCCACCCTCACTCCGCCCGGTGGGCAACGCTGCGTCCGGAGCGCCACTGTCCCTGCAGCCG
>NW_005366833.1:3385906-3416569 GCF_000412655.1 Myotis brandtii | reverse complement strand
CCGGGCCCAGCGCGCGGGCGGAAACACTGGGGAGCTCCTGCTGCGGCTCCGCTCGGGAACCCGGGCGGCAGGTTTGGGGAAGTGGGCCTTGCCGGGGCTTCCTCTCCAAACTCCGCCAGGCCGGTTATTCTCCGGGCAGCTGCCGGCTTTCCATCTGGATCCGGGAGGTGGAACCCGGACGCCCGCGAGAAAGGCGCCTGGGGCTAGCCAGACGACGGGACTGTGCGACGGGTAACTAAAGAGGTCGTGACAGGTCCAAATTAAAACCCACGCGGGCGTACACACCGCCGTGCTCAGGGGGTTCCCCGCCTTAGGGCTTTTTAGAGAGGTTGGGACGTGTAGGTGCAGGACAGAGCCAAGGCCCGAGAGGCTTGGCTGACTGCGAGCCGGGTGTTCTTCTCGGCCCGGCCCGGAGGGAACTGGAGCTACCCCCAAGCCTGTCCGGTAGCGCACTGTGGTCTGCAGCGTCTTGCACTTTGTGGAAAGAAGTCTCATTTAGAAGCAATAGTACAAGAGGCCAGAAAGGCTTCTAAACTGATAGGGAGGACCCAGAATCTGGTGTGGTGAGAGTGAGCTTCTTTTGCAAAACTGCTCACGTCTTTCAATAGGTTCCTCAGGCCGCCTTCAGCTGTCTCTGTGGTTTAAAGAAATGCAAACAAAACTTGACCTGCGACCCTAGCCGGTCTGGCTCAGTGGATAGAGTGTCCAGCCTGTGAACTGAAGGGTCCCGGGTTTGATTCCCGTCAAGGGCACATGCCTGGATTGCGGGCTCGATCCCCAGTTGCGGGTGTGCAGGAGGCTCCCAATGATTCTCTCTCATCATTGATGTTTCTGTCTCTCGAACTCTCTCCATTCCTCTCTGAAATCAATAGAAACATATTTTTTTGGAAAAAAAAAATAAAACACACACACACAAAAAACAACAACAAACCAAAAACTTGACCTGCGGTGAGGAAGGCCAGGTCTGGAGAGACCTTTCCCAGATTCTAGGAGGCTGTGCCTCATGCTCTAAGTCTAAGATATGGAGCAAAGACTCTCTTGCTTCCCTTCACCTCTCTGCGCTCTTCTCTCCTCTCCTGTGTTGTGCATTAGAGAGAGTGGGTCCGCCCTGAGCTCTGGAGGTAGACAGGTTCCCTCCACCCCATTGCTTCCATCCCCTTCCCTCCTCCAGCTCTCCGGTCTGCAAACCCCAGATGAGACTCTTTTCTCCTGGGAATCTCTAGCGTGCTGTCCTGCCCAGCCCAAGCACTCCTTTGATTTTAGGCTCTTGGAGTTCAATTGACATGTGTTTGGTGTGGCAAATAGGAAAGAAAAGGAAAAGCTCCGATCTTCTAGGGGAGGAGATAAAGGGATTTGCTTGAATTTTTCGAGGGAAGGCCCTATAAGGCCCAGAGCCCCAAAGGTAGGACGGTGGCAGAACTTCTGACACCCTTCCACCCCCCACACCTCCAAGGAATTTGTGGAAGTCTGCAAAAGCTTCTGGCTTTTGGAGAGGGGCTTTCAGGAGCAGTTGACTGATGTGTGGAGCCTGGGAGATGCACTCACTGGTTTGGGGGTCAGTGGACAGGCAGCCTTGCAGGCACAGATCTGCTGCCCTGGATTTTGTGGATATTTAATCCAAAGTAGGATGTAAGCATTTCTCTGAGTAATGTCCCCCACCCCACCCCAGTTGTCTCTCTCCTTTCAATCTGTTCTCTTCATATTTGTAGGTTTGCCACAGAAGAATAGGAGGGAGAGAGAAAGACGGTTTATTTTGCCTTTCTCCTTTAGGTTAGAACAAGTAACGGGGAATGTTTTGTCTCGCTTCTAGAAGTTGATTCATGCCAATAACTTGTAACCTCCATTGCCTCCAACACCATAGCAGGAATCTAAGTTTATGCATTTTGCAATGGCCACCTGCCCAGCAGCACTCCTATAATAATAGGGCTTTGAGTTTGGGGGTCTCAATTCAAGAGGAGATTCTGTCCACATCCTGTGCCCTTCAAACCATTCTCTGGGATACCCAAAGTTCATGGTTTCTAAAGAGTCACAAGACCAAAAACAAGCCAGGAGGAGGGTAGCGAGGGCAGGAAGAAAGGCGGGGCAGCACCTGCTGCGGGCGGCAGCAGCAGAAGGATGCAGGTTTGGGAGAATAAAAGGAGACTGATTTCACCGGACAAACCAGGCCGGTGCCCTCTCTGTTATTCTGAGTGTTCAGGGACAGCCCGAGTCCTCCAAATCGAGGACAGGTAATTGCAAAGGAGAATCGGATGAACCATGAGAGAGGTCAGAGTCGTTGGTGGCTTTGGGAGACTGAGCCATCAGGGACCAAGGGCTCAGTTTTTCTAGCTGGTCACATTACATACCTTACACATCCATTTATATAACTTTTATTTTCTTCTTTCAGTTGGTTTGACCCTATAATTCCATTAAAAATGCCAGTCACCAATCCGATGATGTGGTGGCGGCGCAAGAAAACACACACAGAGTAGTTGTTTTCATGAGGAAGGCAAGCATGCAAGTGGATCGTTTCCATGCAGTGCTCTGTAAGGAAGTCCATTTGGGGTGTACGCGTAGAGAACCCGCCTGGGTGAGACTACTGGTTGCTATGTATATCATACCTTTCTGCAGTTGTGCGTATTGTGATTTATTTGCGTGTAGCATACCATGCATAGTTCGAAGTATATCAGGGACTCCTGGACAAGTAGTTCACTACATGCAGAGAAGTAAGTGAAGCTCTGTTCACATGGCAGGTCGGCATGTTACAGTAAGTTCCCAGACCATTAGGAATCCGTATCTGCTGGCAAATTATGGAGATCTGTGATCTCTGTGTCTAGGTTGGCCCTTTCAAAAAGGGCTGCTTCAGTCCGTAACTGTGGAAATTTCGTTGTTGTTGTTGTTAGCTACGAATGCAGGTGAAAAGCATATGCCCCAGAGCAGCGGTTCTCAACCTGTGGGTCGCGACCCCTTTGGCGGTCGAACGACCCTTTCACAGGGGTCGCCTAAGACCATCCTGCATATCAGATATTTACATTACGATTCATAACAGTAGCAACATTACAGTTATGAAGTAGCAATGAAAGTAATTTTATGGTTGGGTCACAACATGAGGGACTGTATTTAAAGGGCCAGAAGGTTGAGAACCACTGCCCTAGAGAAAGGTCTGTTTGCTGGGCACCGCTGGAGAGGCTCCCGCTGTTCAGGGAGTGCCACATCAACACCAACATTCAGTTTTGCGACTGGAAGGAATTTCTTCAAGTTCTGCTTCCGATTCTTTAAAGGTCTGGAGTTATTTTATCTAAAGGTGTAGTGTGTTCCCCATCCCTTTCCGTGTGGCGATGGTTCTAAGGAGAATTTACATATTCTAATATTATTTCTAGCTCTGGGTTGAAGCATTCTTTTTTCTTTTTGGGAGTATATTTCCCCCTGCTCTTTGATTATCATCTATGGCTGGCCTGGAATTATAAGATCTTTTTAAGCCCCAAATTATAATTTAAGCTTCTTTACGTATGTACCATCGATTCACTTAGACTCCTAAATTCCCTCTTCATCCCCCTCACACCCTTTCCAGTCCCCCATGAAAATACCCTGGGAAGTGTGGCATCTTTCAACACTTAGTGTTTCTGAGTCAGCAGCCTGAACCAGCCCAGCCAGCCTTTCAGGACCTGGGCTCAGGAGCTGAGGAAAGTTAAGGGTCAACTCCAAGGTGAGAGCTAAAGTTACACTCCTGTATTGCGGCTCCCTTCCCCCAGCCTCACCATTTCCTTCAGGGGAGAGTGTCGGGGCAGCCTCTGGCGGGAGAAGGAAGATCTCTAGCTGTAGGTTCTTCCTCTGTCAGCATCTGTCATCAAAACAAATATGTACACAAGGTCTTTAAAGTGTTCTTAAAGGAAAAAGAAATCAAAAATATCATATTTGGTTAGGAGTAGGAGGGCAGGGCCAAATAGGAAAGTAGGGTCTCCTTTTCTGTTGATTTCTCCTGAAAAGGGGTGAATAAGAGACCTATAGTGAGAGAAGTTGGGAGTTTTTGAAAACTACCTTTATTTTAGTTTACCTCATACCCGGTACCGAATAGCATCTTTATATGTGCTCTGTGCCTTTCAGCTCCTGCTCCACTGGGTCCTGTACAGTCTACTTTCTTATTTTAAACTTAATTTACAAAACAGACAGACAGACAGACCTGCAGGTATAATGAGTGGTACCAGATCACTGGTCCAGGCCCGGATGGGAAACCCTCTGAGGCTGTGTTGGCCAGAAGAAAATGAAAAGGTGGGAGAGACTTCAAGGTCACTCGTGCAGTGTGCCTCTGAACTTAAACTCGGGGTATGGTTTTAAGACGGCGTCATTTGGGGCGAGGGGCTGGACTCAGAGTTGCACTGTCAAAAACAAAAACCACCCAAATGAAAAGGAATACGTGATCCTGTGCTACTGGTCTCTTCCAACCCATACCCCAGCGCTGGTTCCAGGGGCAGGACACTGAGGATATTCAGTTTCTGGCCTTTCTGGAGGCACCCATCCATTTCCTTTGCTCCTGGGGCCCTGCCTGTTGGGGAAGGGGAGGGCCTGGGGCTCAGCCCAGCTGGGTGAGTAGGACAGCCCAGCTCCCTGCGTATAGGGTGGTGTGCCCACCACCTGCGGGAGCAGTCACAGGGCACAAGGGCCCTGAAGGAGGTACGAGAGTCCCAGCAAAGGTATGTTCAGTGGCAGCTGCGGCTGCACTGGATACTGCCCCTTGCCAGTCTCAGGGAAACTGCAGTTGGGCAGGTGGGGTGCTCCCTCCCACCCAGCCTGCTTCCGTCCTTGCACCCCTCTGCGGGTGGGCTCCTTGGCCCAGGAGCCTGGAGCCTGAGGAACAAGACTTTCCCTGCATTTCTCACTCCTGCCTCTCAGGCCATCCACTCCCTCTCTGCTGCATGTGCGAGGGTTGCCAGATTTAGCAAAAAACATGCAAATAAAAACAGGATGGCAAATATTGGGTGGGACATACTCAATACTAAAAATTCTTCATTATATATTTGAAGTTGAAATGTATCTGGCAACCCTAGGCAGAGGCTGTCCCTCCCAGCTCCAGTCACCACACTCTGTGAGCCCCTTGGGGTCCGGGGTCACCAGTGCAGTGCGGGTCTCCCAGCTTCTCTCTCCCTGGAGCCCCAGCTGCCTGGGGTGGGCATCAGGTGGTGCGGGGGTCCCTCTTGTGACCTGAGACCAGGGCTGGCATGAAAAACCGGAGCTTTTCAACCTCTAGAAACCAGACTTCCACTGCCATCGGGGAAAGAGCCGGCCCCTCCACCCAGCACACTTCCCCAGGTTATAAATCTGGGGGATGGCCGTGCCCTCGCCTTACACAACCAACTTTTCTTTTCCCTGATGGATGAACTCCCGGGTTTAAAAGATTACAGTAATCACAGGAGGACAGTGTAAATCGAATCTGATAGCAATAACTTTCGGGGAAGGTCAGGCTCAAGTGAAATGTTACCAAGCAACAGGCATTTTGTTTGCAAAATACAATCAAAGAGCATTGATGAGAAAGTCTGCTGCAGCCAGTCAGCACTTTCTGCTAACAGCTTTACAGAGGGGCCGGGAGTAAATCTCCGTAAATCAACGCCCTGGAGGACTTGGAGCCCCTTCCTGGAAATGTTGCACTTCTTCCTGACAGGAGGGAGGACGGAGCCCAGTGCAGAACTATTTGCCTGCCTGCCTGCCTCCCCTACCCTCTCTTTCTTCCTCTCCTTTCCCTTCTCGCTTCCCTCTTTTCTTTGGCTTTTTAACCTGTTGCAGTTTCCTGGCCATTAGCCACTCAAGCCCCTGGGCCTCACGTCTAGTTTGAGGTGACTGTGATGGCACAGCGGACCTTGAACTTGGGGTATGCATGGGTGCCCATGGCCAAGGTTAAGTAACGTCTGAGTGTCTCTCCCCAGGAGTCCCACGTGGCTTTAGTGAATCATTTCCTTGCTGAGCACTGAGGAAACAAAAACATAACTCGGTGTTTTTCCCTCCCATTTTGTTGTATAAACAGCTATAAAAATAAGCCCCATCAACCACTGAATGACAGTATTCTGGAAAATTTAAATATCAGAACATTAGTTCTTTTTCCAGATCTCTAATCTCTTTTGATTCCAATGACAAGCAGACATAAATTTTGCAAAGCTAGGATCAGTGTTCTGCTCCCCCCCCCCCCCCGCCACTGATTATTCTTTAATTCAGTGTGAATATCTGTTGCACCCATAGTCTTTATATGTGAATGTTTACAACAATATTCCCCCTAATGCTTACACCATAGTTGGTCCAGCTGCTGGCCTTTGAGTTCCTTGCTGTGTTTCAATGTAAAATGTGACCAATTACAAAGATAAATTGGAAATTTTGCAAAAGATTAGTTAGTAAACTGTAAGTGGCTAAGAGGTAATGCTTTGATCAAAACCTTTACCCTAGTATATGAAAAACGTTCTGGTTTTTCATACACTCTTACCTAGTAGATGCCTGGGCACATAGTGAGGGATTCAAGGATATTTGCTAAATACATGGATGAATGAATAGACATTTTAAAAAATTTAAAAAAATTTTTTTAATCTTCACCGGAGGACATACTTAGAGGGAGGGAGGAGGGTGGGAGGGAGAGAGAGACCAATGTGAGAAACATCTATTGGCAGCCTCTGTACCTGCCCAGCCAGGGTTCGAACCAGCTCCTACCTTAGATGCACAGGACGATGCTGACCCAACTGAACCACTCCGGCTTGCATTTTTATAAGTACCAGATACACATGTAGGTTTATAGGTAATTTCCCTCCTGCTTCTCAAAATGTGTTATTTTCTGATTTTCTGAATCAAGAAAGAGGTCAAACCTAAATTTTTGTAGGAAATATACTGTAGTCCACAGCTGCAAAACCATTTTTCCTTATATCCAGCCCTTTAGATGTTCCCCGAAAATATTGGTCTGCAGAAACCATTTTGATACTGCCACATGTTATTAACCCAGTGTTGTTAATGATTTTTTATCTTCTTATGATTTTTCTTTTTTTGTTTTTGTTTTGTTTTGTTAATCCTCACCCAAGTATGTTTTTTTCCATTGATTTTTAGAGAGAGTGAAAGGAAGGGAGGGGCAGTGGGGGAGAGGGGGAGAGAGAGAGAGAGAGAAACATCGATGTGAAAGAGAAACATCAATTGGTTGCCTCCCCAGCACATACCCTGACTGGGGCCGGGATCCAACATGAGACCCTTAGGTGTGAGGGCTTGTGATCTAACCACTGACCCACACCAGCCAGGGCGTTAATGATTTTTTATAAAGGAAAATGTGACTATATATTTTTACTTTCTGCAAGTTTTCTTTTCTCCTTAGGAAGAAAAGGAAAGATTTTAGACCAACATTCATTTTCTGCTGTACTTTAAGTTGTCAGCGATTCAGTTGTGTTTTTTTTTATGACTCTGTACTTGTAGTATGAGATAAAGGTAACAGAAGTTGTACAAAGCCTGTCTCCTGTTAGAATTCTGACTGGGCAGTCGGCTCTTCTAGAAGCCAGTCTTGCCCAGGCTCCTGCCTGCCACTGCGGATTTATTCGTGTGCTTTGAAAATGACCCATTGGGGAAGCTGTTCAGAGGTGTGTTCCCCAGTGCTCAAGCGAACAGCTGAGGACATGCAGTCCATGTTTCAAAACGCCTGACGCAATTTCAGAAGAAAAAAAAGAAATCCAGTGACGGGCGTTAAGAAACCTTCCTTTCTCTATGCCAGTGTTTTTGTATTTTCATTCTGGATGTGAGATATATTTTGTTTTGTAGATATAATTGGACAAAACGGGGCAAACCCACCACATTTAAGTCAGAAAAATTTTTCATGTTTATGTGTCTTGAGCAAAATGTTTCACAGATGGGGTATGCTTTCTCAAAACCTTTGAAATGAATATCTAGAATTATTTTTTACTTCAGTGCATTTTCATATGGAAAAAATCCTCAAAAGAAAGTTAGATTTTTGAACTGTAATTTTATTTTAGATGGAAGTCACTTTTGTGTGAGTGTTCATTTTCTCTCTTTAAGGTCTTGTAGCTATCTTATGGCGTACACACACACACACACACACACACACACACACACATACAATATATGTATCTCATCCATATAAAAATTTCCTTCTTAATTGAATATTACCTTTTAAAAACCTTTACCCTAGTGAAAAGTTTATTTTAGGGGTGGCTGTGTTTCTACATCATAAAAAAATATGAAATTGAAGAGTGAGCATTGAGTAAGTTTTAAAGATGTCTAGATGTTTAAGCATTAGAAACAACAGACTATCACTTTCAATAGGTAGTTTGTAATATCAGATGAAATTGATTTCTTTTCAGTTTTTGTCCAGTAGTTTTGGCTTCCTATACCCATATTCCAGGTGTGAAAGTATTACCAGTTGAAGTATACTCTTCCTCTTTGTGCTCTAGGAATTAGGGTGTCACTTCCAAGAAAAAAGAGGGTAAAGCATTTTGGGGGTAGTTTCCTTTTCATTTTGTTTGTTGGCAGCTTCACATTTCTATATCAAGAAAGGCCTTTGTGTTTTAAACCAACACGGTTTATAAAGTTCATTTAGGAAAAAAAAATCTAGAGATGTAAAGAAACACCTGTTATTACATTATGCTTTATCGCTGGGCTCACAACTCACCCTCTATAATTACTTGTGAGACTCTGTGTTTATAATAGAATAATCTACAATACACCTAGTTTAGGTACCACAACACAACCAATAGACCACAATGCCACAGAATTGCAGGGACTGTATATTCTTCTTTCAGAAATTATTGTTGAGCGAGGGGTTTGCTCTTGGTGCAAGGTGAGAGGCTAGTCTTCCCTTGCCCCTTGCCCGATTTGGAAACCCCAATAGCCTTTGGCTGTCGATTGGGATCCTGCTCACCTGACACCCCATAGCAGGCCTTTCTGTGCTGCTCAGGTGTATGAACGCCATCGGCGAGTCCCACTCATTGCTTCTTTCAATGTCGTCTGTCTTCCCTTTGAACACGGTATCCACAGTGCTGACCTCGGTTGGTTGGAGTGTTGAGTTCCTACATTGGATTCCTGTGACGTCTTACTAGCTTTTCTCACTTTGTCGCCATAGCCTTGACTCCCAGTTGGAGAGGCTGATCAGCCCAGAAACCTGAGAGTGGATGAATCAGCACAGTCCACCACCATCCCTTGAGAACTAACCGGAAGTGCGTGCTGCACTGGGCATGGCACATCAGCAGGGGCAAAGGGTAGCACGAGGAAAGTCTGGGCGGGGGGCCCAATTGGGGAACAAGGTGGCACCCATATAAGATTCCACTGTCAACAGTGGATGTTATACTGTCATAGATCTATACTCCTGCCATCCCATATCCAGTTTATTGGGATGGTGTATCGTTTGCCAACCTGAAAAAAAATTGCTATATTTTCATAACAGTGGATGTGTCAGATCAGCCAGAATAGCGTTCTCTAGTTCCTGTTTGAACCCCCTTTTCCTGGAGCCTGAAGCATTCTGTGGGAGAGTGAAGGTGGTTGACAGACCTCAGAACCTTTCCCTTAATGTTGTCCGTGTTTCAGACTCACCCAGGGTAGGGAAAATCTACCTTTCAGAATAGGAAGCTGATTTTAGGTCCACATATTTCTTTTTAAAAATAGTAAAGTTTTGAGCTTTTCAGCTACACTTATACACCCTTTATTTTTTAGAAGAAGCACTTGTTTCTCTTACTTAAAATCTTACTATCCCCTACATCGCTCGGATACCACGTGTCATATTTCTTTTCTTTTGTGTGTGTGCCAAACCAACACATAACAAAATTTACTATTTTAACCATTTTTAGGGGTATCACATAGTGGCGTTAGTACATTCACAGTGTTGTGCAGCCGTCACCACTATCCATTTCCTGAACGTTTTCATCATCCCAACCATAAACTTGGTACTGATTAAACAGTAAGACACTATTCCCTTCCCCCTGCCTCTGGTAACCACCATTCTATTTTCTGTCTATAAATATGCCTATTCCAGGTATCTCAAATAAGTAGAATCGTAGAATATTTGCCCTTCTGTAACTGGCTTATTTCATTTAGCATGTTTTCATCCACATTGTAGCATGTGCCAGAATTTCATTCCTTTTTGAGGCTGAATAATATTCCATTTTATGTTTAGACCACATTTCATTTATCTCCTTATCCAATTGTGGACACTGGGGTTGCATTCACCTTTTGGCTATTGTGGCTGCTGCTTGAACGTTTGTGTACATGCGTGTTATATTTAATGCATAGCAAGTCTACCTGGGTGTGTTTGCTTTCCCCCCTGCACATGCATCTTATCTCCCCAACTTAATGATAAGTTCCACAAGTTAGGGGCAAGTCTCACACTTCTGTTATTTGCTGCCATCTATTCTGTGTCTCCAGTATCTTGTGTATTACAGGGATACAGATACCTGATAATAACAGGTAATGAAAGCTCAAGTTAAAGACATAAGAAAACTGTGTAGAGGTACCTACTATTGAAAACGTTCTTTGATGTTCATTTTTGCTCAGGGAGAGTATTTGACTTGCTCTTCCAAGCTCCATGGAGCAGGGGCAAAATCCCATTGTGCGTTCAGTTCCGTGCTGAGTTAACATACTGGTGACAGTGTGTGAGTGTGAATTTATAGATGCTTTTTGTGTGTGTGTGCTGTTTTTCTCTTCTGGATGAAGTATAAGTACCACATTAACTCGGGAGATGAAACTGGGTCTCCAGTCCTAGGAAGTTGGAGGAGAGAATATGTCAGATTTCTCTTTCAAAGATAGGTCTTCTGTTCATCCCAGAGTTGTTGCAGAAAGCAGAGATGTAAGCCATCTCTGGGCTCTACATGAACCCCCTAGAGAAATCTTATATTGGAAAAAAAGCAGCTTACTTAAAATGCAAATTTGGGATAAATATGAATTCCTATCAGATTTATGATTGAAAGTTGCACTGATATAATGTAAGAATATCTTTTAAGTATTTTTGCTTGGCACATAGTTACTGCTTTGTGGAGAACCAAAGTTTTGTTTTTTCAGTTATGTTTAAGATACAGCCCATAGTAGAAGCATGTTCATAAATGGGCCTTTGTTTAAGGCTTTTAAAGTAAACAACAACACATAGGAGGAGATGGATTTTAGAAGCTGCTTTGATGAAATTTCACCAACTGGCTATCTACACATAATCAGGTTTGCCCACAGGGAAGGGGACAATGAGGCCATTCACGCCAGGAAGTAGAAAACACAGGCAAACCACTTGTTTACAACCTGACAAGTGGGTCCTTAATAATTTTCACCTTTAGATCAGTTACATTGGCTTTCAGAAGACACTGCCAGTACATGTTTTAAGAAGGATAAAGTTCCACTTGCATACAGCTTATTAATAAGGAATATGTCTCTTTATTACAAAGGTCTGTTAGCATTTACTTCTTCGAGTAAACAGTCTTAGCTACTCCTTTCTGCCTGGTTAGCACTGTAATTCTAGCCCGTCTGGGGGTAAGGTCATAGGTCAGAATGTTAAATTTGCACCTGGTTTACTTCACAGCAAATCTCTGCTTTATTTGGAAAGCTGTTTTCCCCTCTCTCTTCTTTTAATTCATGGTTTCTTTAAGTCCTTTCAATGCACTTTAGTAACAAAACAGTTCATGGAAAATGTATCTCCCCCTGGCACCCCAGGTCCTGGAGTTAGGGGTGCATTTGCCTCACTGATGGGTCCTGCTCCTTGCATAGTTCCATGAACCCTGTCAAGTCACTTCCTCCTTCCCCTCCTGCAACCTGTCCCCCACCATCCAGAATGCACAGCTGGTTTTGCATGCTTTCTAATCCAAGTTGTTGACAGGTCTGCCAGCCCCTCAAGTGGCTTTGAAAAAAATGTTTTTATTGATTTTAGAGAGAGAGGAAGGGAGAAGGATAGAGATAGAGATAGAAACATGGATGAGAGAGAAGCATTGATGGGCTGCCTCCTGCATGCCCCCCACTAGGCACTGAGCCTGCAAAACCCAGGCATGTGCCTTGACCAGGAATTGAACCAGTGCCCTCTCGGTTCATGGACCGACACTCAGTCAACTGAGCCACACCTCAGTGGCTTTTAAATAAAGGTTTCAATGTACAGAGGCCTCTTTCCTTCGCTCTGGCAATCATATCAACTCGTTCTTGTATGCGGTATCCTGTGGAAACACGTCGGTGCCCACTTCACAAGGCATATTTAATGAGAAATCTACGCTCGGGAAAATGGATCTGACATATTAAACTTGCCCGCAGTACACGGGTACCCGCAGGCCGAAGATGTCCTTAAATTCCACCGGCCCCCGCGTTTGCAGAAGAAGAGCCGGGAGGAAAGCCCGAGCTCCCGTTCCTGCCTTCCCTGGGCCTGTGGGCCCCCAGCCCACAGAAGGCCCCTGGTCCGGCTGTGCTGCTGGGCGGCCACACCTCCTGGGGGCCTCGGCCTCACGCTGCCCAGCTGCCCTCGTGTTTGAGACAAGCTTCCCTGAACACATCGTTCCGAGACATCACTCTGGTTTCTAGATGTTCATATTCAGGGGTCTCTTTTTGCCATTTGTCAATGACATGGTTTGGATTTCTTTTTCTTACTTTTTTTTTTTTTTTAAGGCTTGTGGTATGCTGTGACCCACTGGGACACGTTTCCCCTCCCAGAAAGCCCGTGCGGGCTCCCTCCTGAGCACATCTGTTCCTCTTTATGCCACCAGGAGAGGATTAACCCAGCTGTTCTCTGCTTTTCAGATTTGACTGAAGAGCGACTTGGGGACAGCAGCTTGGCCGACAACGCTGAGACCTTCAGCGACAAAGACACAGACCAGAGGAGCTCCCCAGATGTCGCAAAAAGTAAAGGCTGCTTCACCCCCGAGAGCCCCGAGATAGTGTCGGTGGATGAAGGTGGGTATGCAGGCCAGAAAAATGGGGGCAACTCGGACAGCCGCTCCGACAGCCCCAAGTACCACGGGGAGCAGAATCACCTCCTGATCGAGGGCCCCTCGGGGACCGTCTCTCTGCCCTTCAGCTTGAAAGCCAACAGACCCCCCCTGGAAGTGTTAAAAAAAATATTCCCCAACCAGAAGCCCACGGTGCTGGAGCTGATCCTGAAGGGCTGTGGGGGGGACCTGGTGAGCGCCGTGGAGGTCCTGCTGTCCAGCCGGTCCTCGGTCTCGGCCGCCGAGCGAACTGCAGCTGAGCCCGAGAGCCTCGTGCTGCCCTCCAACGGGCACATCTTCGAACACACCTTGAGCTCCTACCCCATCTCCTCCTCCAAATGGTCCGTGGGGTCGGCCTTCCGAGTCCCAGACACGTTGAGGTTTTCTGCGGACTCTAGTAACGTTGTCCCCAACCCCCTGGCCGTGCCCCTGCAGCACCCTTTCCCCCAGCCGCCCCGCTACCCTCTCATGCTGAGGAATACTCTGGCGAGAAACCAGTCGAGCCCCTTTCTGCCCAACGACGTCACCCTGTGGAACACCATGACGCTGCAGCAGCAGTACCAGCTGAGGTCCCAGTACGTCAGCCCTTTCCCGGGGAACTCTGCCAGCGTCTTCAGGAGCTCGCCGGTCCTCCCCGCGCGCACCCCCGAGGACCCGCGGATCTCCATCCCTGACGAGGGGTGCCCCATGGTGTCCAAGCAGCCCATTTACCCCGAGGATGACTACGACGAGCGGTCCGACTCCTCAGACTCCAGAATACTCAACACATCATCTTAAAGCGGAACCGGATGGGAAGGGACCAGGTGACACGTTCTGTGCATCTGAACCCTGGGAGGGGGAAGGGGGGAGGGTCTGAGGAGAAGCCACATCCTGTGTATACCTTTTCCTTCTGTTTGACAAAGTGACTGTGCTTGATTCTATTAGCAATAAAAACATAACTTATTTAATTTCTTGCACTTCACTGGGAAATGCCAAATAGCTCTGCTCTGTGGCTTTAGTGCTGAAATGCTTATTGTACAAGAGAGTCTCATGCTAAGCGTAGTCTTGGGAAAGCTGGGACCGCGGAAGATTTATTTGGGGATGTGACGCTGAAGGTCAGCCTTGCTCCTAAACTCCACCCGGAGTGTTCAATACAACCGTATACTTGAATGCAGTTTGGTGGAGGGATTCCTCAGGACATGTGGCTCCCAAAGGAAGTGGTGCGATTGCAGAGGGACTGCAAACAGGGACATTATGTTCTTGCGCTGGAAATCCATCTTGCATTTTAAAGAGAGACTGCGCTTAAGAACAGCGCGAACGGCCCACATGCTTATTTAAGCTTGGACAGTTTTCAGAGACAAACCCCATTAAGAATTATTCCTTTCACATGGCTGAATCGAAACACGTGTAATGTCAGTGTAAAACCCGTCACAGCTGTGAACTGCATGAAATGTGTTGTGAAATGAACACGAGATTAAGCTTTGTCGGGTTAATGTAGCATGCTAAGGGCTCTAGAAGAAATAAACTAAGGAGATGACTTTGGTTCATGTCATTTCTGCTTGTGGAAGGAGGACCTCTGGCAATAGGAGCTTGATGTAAAAGCCACTTCCTCTAGTGCATGGATCGCACCCCCAGGTGTCGGTTACGTGAGACGCTCCTTGAGAAACACCCGTGACAGAGTTTTGGGGGTGCAGTCAGAAAGACGGAGAATGTATTGTTCAAGAATAGCGTTCATTCAGTGCCTCTATCCATTCATTTATTTCTTCAACAGATACTTATTGAGTGCCTGCTATGTGTTACAATGCTCCCTGTACGTTATTGTCCCAGTTACCTGCCCGTGAGTCCAAGATAAGCAGGGATGGTCATGGAGACTCCCGTTACAATCAAAGTGAGAATGAGACAGTCTACAGCTCGGGAAGTAAGTAAGGTGCTTGGCACGCCCCACACAGAGAAAACACTCCCTGTGCGAGAACTGTTGCTCCTGTGAAGTTCAGTAGCGTTGCGTTCAGGATGTAGAAGTGAATTCCCTCGTCGTCGTCACTTGGGGAAGATGACCACCACACAACATTGAAAAGCAGGGCTTACCCCGCACCCACATGCTTTATTTTAAAAGCAATTTGGGGTGCTGCCTGTGTATGGCAGACTTTTTGCTTGGGTATGTTTTTTGTTGTTGTTAATCCTTACCCGAGGATATTTTTCCATTGATTTTTACGGAGCGTAGAAGAGAGAGGGAAAGACAGACATGTCGATGTGAGAGAAACACATCGATGGCTTGCCTCGTGCATAAGCCCCGACCAGGGCCCCGGGCCAGGGAGGAGCCTGCAACCAAGGTATGTGCCCTTGACCAGAATCAAACCTGGGACCCATTGGTCCGCAGGCCGACGCTCCATCCACTGAACCAAACTGGCTAGATCATGCTCAGCTATTTTTAAAAGTGAGTCTTCGAACAATGATATTCAGTGCCCACACTGACCACTTCTTGTACTATTCTCATTCTTCAGAGTGCTTGAAAGGAACGATGACTGCTTAGCTCAGACAGACTAATGAATGTGGGAAGGAAAGGAAATAAACAAATGCAAGCCTCTTGATGACAGATGTAGAGAGAGCTCCCAGTGCCAGAGTGTTGAGGGGCCCTTCAGTCTGGGAGGGAGGAGAGCAACTCCTCGGCCCGAGATGCCCCTCAGCTGGGTCCCAGGAGGAAAAATATATTTAAAACAAAAGGAACATCTCGTTTTTATTTCTGTTGGGCTCTTTTGGAATGAGATATCTTTGAGGGGGAAAAACTCACTATTATGAGTTGGACTACTGTGTATTTATTCGACATAGTTGCATATTAGAGGTTTAAAAAGAAATATGATTTGTTGTTAGAGTTCTATTTAGACATTAGTGTTTACGTAAAGGAAGAATGCGAGGAGGTGGAGAGGAATACTCTGACAAACCCTGATTCTAAAGACACACGTAAAGGACGTGTAATGTGGTGGTGATGGGCTGATGCCTGGGCCTACCCAGGACAAATGTGCTTTCAAAGGCATCTTCATCTCAAAAGTTACCCACACTTACTTAACAAGCAACCATGATGACAGGTCCCGTGTGAGCTGCTGGTGCTCGGCTTCAGCTGTGACTTCTGCAGGTTGAATGATGGATGGAGCAAAACTTGGCTTAAGATGCAGCGTTCTCACAGCTCGGTTTCGCCCACAGATTGCCAGTCACTGCTTTCTGCAGTGCCAGCAAAATGGAATTGTCTCTAAGGCAGCGTATTCATGGCTGGTGCAGGTTTGCTTAGGCCTCAACATAATTTTCTTCGGCAAGAAATGTTTTCTGTGGTGGGGTGAGTGTGGACAGGGGTCAGAAGGGAGAAATTGGTTGTTAAGATCTTACATCTGGCCCTACCTGGTTTGGCTCAGTGGAGACAGCGTTAGCCTGCAGACTGAAGGGTCCTGGGTTCGATTCCAGTCAAGGGCACATGCCCGGTTGCGGGCTCGATCTCCAGTTGGGGGAGTGCAGGAGGCAGCCAATCAATGATTCTCTCTCATCATTGATGTTTCTCTCTCTCTCTCTCTCTCTCTCTCTCTCTCCCTTTCCTCTTTGAAATCAATAAAAATATATTTTAACAAATCTTAATCTGGCTTCCAGCGTTCAGTCTTGCTTTTTTTGTAGTCCTGACGGCTGAGTCCCCTCTGGTTGAAGTAGATTCTAGCTCAGCTCTCAAAGACTGTCTCACAAAGGCGTGTGGAATTCTCGTCTGCCCATGGGCACACAGTTTCTCTTTCACATGAAACTGAATGTCTGGATGAAAATAGAAAAAAATCAACCAGCTCCTAGTTAAGTCCCATCTGTCACAGAGAAAACATCTGGGTGCTCGGATGTCCACTTGCAGTTGAGTCAAGCCAGCCCCATAGGAAGTTAATCCACACTAAACCGCAGTGCCTCTCTCCTCTTCTAGTGAGGACCAGCCAGCTATTACTCTGAGAGTCAATGCTTTGTTCATCTAAGACAGTGATGGCGAACCTATGACACACGTGTCAGAGGTGACACGAAAACTCATTTTTTTGGTTGATTTTTCTTTGTTAAATGACATTTAAATATATAAAATAAATATCAAAAATATAAGTCTTTGTTTTACTATGGTTGCAAATATCAAAAAATTTCTATATGTGACACGGCACCAGAGTTAAGTTAGGGTTTTTCAAAATGCTGGCACGCCAAGCTCAAAAGGTTCGCCATCACTGATCTAAGATGTGTGCTGGCTCCGTCAGCGTGGCTTGTGGTAGAGTGTGGACCAAAGATCCAGGAGGTCAGGGCACATGCCCGGGTTGCAGGCTCGATCCCGGTGAGGGGCATGCAGGAGACAGCTGGTCAGTGATTCTCTCTCAGCACTGATGTTTCTGTCTCTCCCTGTCTCTTCCTCTCTGAAATCAATAAAACTGTATTTTTAAAAAGAAAAAAAAAAGATGTTTTGGGTTAGTCATGTTCTACAGCAGTTTGTCTCAAAATGTGATCCAGGCACCTGATGCTTTACTTCTGGTTTAGATTCCCATGTTGAGTTCAGAGTCATTGGTAGTCTAAGCGTGTGTGTGTGTGTGTGTGTGTGTGTGTGTGTGTGTGTGTATATATTTTTATGTTTTTATTGATTTTTTAGAGAGAGGGAGGGAGAGGGATAGAGAGATAGAAACATCCGTGAGAGAGGAACATCACTGATCGTCTACCTCCTGCATGCCCCTCACTGGGGATCGAGCCACCAACCCAGGCATGTGCCCTGACTGGGAATTGAACCAGCGACCTCCTGGCTCATGGTCCAATGCTCAACCACTGAGCAACACCTGCTGGGCAAAGCACCTGTATTTTTATCATCCTCCCCAGGTAATTCCTGAACTCACTGAGATCTGAGGACCACCTCACTCTGCATCACACTCTTGGGTTTTCTTCTAAAATCTATGCCCAATAGAAGAGCTCAGGGATACAAACTCTGATGCTGGGGTTCCTTTTCGGTGGCAAGAGGAAACTTCGGTACATAAGGCCTAGATCCAGTTCAAATAACGTTAGCATCTGTGTTAGTGATTAGACTGAGTACACATTTGGGATCAGAAATGCCTGCTTCTGGAAGCTTCTGGTTGGGAAAGGGCCAGATATTAGCATAAACTTCAGTAAGTCGTGATTCCTAGTTGACAGTGACTCCTGGAGGTAGATTTTGCCCCGGAGCTTTGAGTTTTAAGAACTATCAACAATCTTTCTGCCCAGCTTTATTGTGATAGTATTGCCATGTAGCACTGTGTACGTTTAAGGTGTACATTGTGATGATTTGATACATGTGTACATTGTGAAATGTTGACCACAATAAGGTTAGTTAATGCATCGATCACCTCACATAATTACCTTTTCGTGTGTGTGTGGTGAGAGCATTTCAGATCTTCTCTCTTGGCAACGTTCACCTATACAATTCAGTATTGTTACCTGTAGTCGCCATACTGTACATTAGTTCCCTAGAAGTTACTTATTTTATAACTGGAAATTTATACCCTTTAACTAATATCTTCCTGTTTTCCCCACCCCTCAGCCCCTGGCAACCATCATTCTACTCTCTGCTTCTTGAGTTCGACTTTTTTAGATTCCACATAGATCTATGATATCATGCAGTATTTGTCTTTCTGTGTCTGGCTTATTTTGCCTATATAATGTCCTCTAGGTTCTTCCATACCATCGCAAATGACAGGATTTCATTTTCTGTGACTGGCTTATTTCACTTAGTAAAGAGCATTTCTGTATTGATTCATCCATTGATGGATACTTGGGTTGTTTCCGTACCTTGGGTATTGTGAGTAATGCTGCAATGAACATGGGGGTGAAGGTATCTCTTCAAGATAGTGGTTTCATTTTCTCTGGCTATATACCCATAAGGGGCATTGCTGAGTCATGTTGTAGTTCTGTTTTCATTGTTTTGAGGAACCTCCACACTGTTTTCCACAGTGGCTGCACTCATGTACAACCCCACCAATAGTGCACAAGGGTGTTCTTTTCGCTAGATCCCCGCCAACACTTGTTATTTCTTGTCTTCTTCATAATAGCCATCCTAACAGGTGTGAGGTGCTGTCTCACTGTGTAATATTGCAATTTGCGGTGACGCATTGAGAAGCAAGGCATTTGTTAGCCAGGTAGGTGGCTGTGGTTGAAATTAATAGTAGAACCACCTGGAGTGACAACAGGTAGCAGGGAAAAGGGTCAGTGATTCTGGACCTCCGGGCCAGGCTGTTACAGGTAAAGGGCAGGCTTCTAAGAACCCAAGAACATTCGCAATTGGTAAAATGAAGCTGCGCCGTAGGGAGGGGTATGCAGTGTAGGGGCCACATGTTCCAGGGTTTGCTCACCAGGAACTCGTCTCCCAAGGTCCCCTGCTGCACCCTGGCTAGATGAGTGACGGGAGGGGCGGGTGCCTCTGGGGAACATTTGTTGGGTGCCCAGAGAACAGGCCCTGGCTGCATTTGAACTGACATATTTGAAAAATGAACTTGATTTCACTGCATACTGTTTCAGTGATTCATTCTTTATATGTGCATTTGCTCAGCAGAAGTGAGTCGAAAATAAGATGGATGCTAAATTTATATGTTAATTTTAATATTGGAGCTATCCTATATTTGAAGATTAAGATCAATGCTTCAATTTCATTTCTTATGTGGTACTGGATGTTGTCATTACTGGGGAAAAAAATCATTTCCAAATGCATCCTCCCCAAATTCCAATCTTAGAGGGCAGAGGAGTCTCGGAAGAGGCAATCCTGCCTTCAGTGATTTGCTTCAAAGTCCCCACTGTATCATTTGCTAGTTCAGTGTGAAGGTAAACAGCAAGGGTGGTGGTTTTTCAATGGAGTCCACTCACTAATTGGGTTCCGAGAGTTTGCTGGAGTTGGTAGGCTGTGTCAAGAGTTTCCTGTATCCTGTGGGCAAAGCCACTGGACTCAACCAAAAGTAAACTCAGCAGTTGTTCAGATGAAGGATCCCTCCAGGAGACCCGAGTCACAGTTCGGTGGTTTAAACCACAACCTCGCACTTGCTCTGTGATTTAAGAAAGACTCCAAAGGTCCGTGGAAGGCATTTTGGGGGAAAGAAGGAATCTCTGCCTCCCATTCAAACACGGTGGAACCGGATGTGTGGTGGCTTCCGTGGAGGGAGGGCAGGTGAGTTTGACTTGGGAGCCAGCCCTTTCTCCGCCCAGGGCCGCTATGCAGTGCAAGTGGCTCTGTCTTCACCGGAAGACACTGGCTCTCCGTGCACACCCTGGCCTTCCTCCTTGGCTCCTGTCTCTGGGGAACACTGGGTGACATTGGCTGCTGCAGGTGGTTGTATATTTTGTGTTTGCACGAAGGGGCTGAAATCCAGACTGTGTGTGTGTGTTTTTTCTAATTTGCCAGACCAGAAAGAGTGCTGTTTTGGGAGGTGTCTTTTTCTGCTTTGCCAAGCGGCATAGTAAGTAGGGACCCTGGGAAAACGTAGGGAGAAGGAAGAAAAGTGTACGGGTTGCAAGAGAACAGCTTGGGCAGTAAAAGGATTCGCTATAAAAGCTATTGATAAATCTTTGCCACTCCATCTCCCTCAGCCTGTTCCCTTTGAGAAAAAAGGAAGTGGTTTCAGTTCGGGCAGAGTTCCAAAAAATCTCACTCACGGGAATTGAAATAAAAATGTAGGGAGAGGTTGGAAAGGGAGGTAGCGAACTTGACTTTATTGAGCACATGCTATCTGCATTGGTCACCCCAGGCCTCCGTTCTGACCTCAGCACATCTCTACATGGCGTCTCTGTCCTAAAACCAGCCAGGCAGACACATGTCACTTGGGGCTGCCTGAGTGGACAGCCACGTAGGGAAACAAAGCTGATGAATGAATAAAAATGCCTGCAGCAAACGTGGATGCGTGCAGTCTCCTGCCTCCAGGAGAGCTCTGTGGACCAGCCTGTCTGAGTGTCTCCAATGCAGTAATATCCGTGATTCACTGCAGGCCCGGAATCTTCAAGAAACATCATGTCTAATGGGGTTTAGTATCACAGACACTTTATTATATATCTTTAGCTTGGGCATAATTGGCAATTGGGCATAATGCATACATAGCTCATTAAATAGAATAGTTGATTTGCCAAAGTACCCTGTAAGTATCTGTCAGAATCGTGTCTATATATCCATGTTTGTACCCATAGAAAAAAATCTTGTTAATCCAACACTGATTTATTCAAATTAGCAATTCAAAGCACCTGTTAGATGTTATTATTTTAAAATATTTTAGATCCAATCCAAATACAAATTAACTTATTAAAAACCAGATTAAAATCCAGTTCTACTCAGAATCTGGCATTTTCCAAGAATGGTTTGGAGTTACGTGGGACTCAGGAGCAATCATTGATAAATCTTGGATAGCCTGTGCTAGCCACTGTTCTAAGTCAGTGGTTCTCAACCTTCTGGCCCTTTAAATACAGTTCCTCATGTTGTGACCCAACCATAAAATTATTTTCGTTGCTACTTCATAACTGTAATGTTGCTACTGTTATGAATTGTAATGTAAATATCTGATATGCAGGATAGTCTTAGGCGACCCCTGTGAAAGGGTCGTTCGACCGCCAAAGGGGTCGCGACCCACAGGTTGAGAACCACTGTTAAAGTGATCCACCTCTGTTAACTCATTTTACCTCTCAACCACCACATGGGTCTGTGGTATTACTATTCCCCTTGGATAGATGAGGACGCAAAGAAGTAACTTGCCCAAGGACAGCTCTGTGGAGGTGGAGGTGGATTTCGGTCCCAGTAATTCGGATCCATTCTATGGGCTTAGATGTCCCAGGTTTTTTAGAGCTCCTGGGCCTTCTCTGCCCAGCTCCCTGGTTTCCTTTTGGTCCAGAGATGCCTCCGTCAGAGGTGGGAAGCAGATCCTGCATTTGAGCAGCCAGAACCCTCCCTGCTCTCCCTTTCTGTCAGGAATCCATCAGGTCCGGAGGGAGAGACCCTGCTGTGCAGCCTACATCACTGAGTGTTCTCTCCGACGCGGCTGCCCCCTGGCGGTCAGTGAGGGCAAAGGGGGATGAACTCAGCATTTTCCTGGACTCCTTGGTCATAATGAAACCCTTGGCCAAACAAGAAAGGTGTGAGGCTGTCCAAAGGCATCTTTGCCATGTCCTATTTTATTCGAGTCGTAGGAGTTCCTCCAGGACAGCTGTGACTACAGACCCGGCACACACACACCCAGTCGCTCGACTCTGGCTCTGCAGGGAATTCCTGACAAGTTTCTGTTTTGCTGATGGTTGTGCCTGTTGGCCACAGAGATTTCCACAGAAAGGATCGCGGGTACACTGACAGTACAGTGGTTCACAGATTAAACTCAAATATGAATCCTCTAAAACCACCAGGAAGGAAACCTAATGTTAAGTCACAGCTGTCTTAAACCTGCCAGACCAATCATAGAAGACCAGGAAGATCATTTAATCCACAGTTTCTCAAAGTGTGGCCCACAAACCCCTGCATCTGGAACGCTCTGCGACCTCTGTTAACCATCTGGGGCCTGGATTTCCTCCCCCCAAACCTCCTCAGCTGGGGCTCTGGGAGCAGGCACCCTCCTGCCCTCCGGGATCCACAGGACAGTGAGGACCGCTGAACCCACCCCTGTCCGCGGCACAGCCTTCCGGAGACAGCCAATCCAGCCCCGCAGGGAGGGAGGAAAACAAATCTACTAGCTGTGATATTTGAGAATAGGTGGCTTGTGCCTAAATTACCCAACCCAGCGAATGAAATGCTCTCCCAGTGTAAGAGGCACAAGGGGATCTCTCCGAATCGCTGCGATAAGGCTCCTGGGGGGAGGGGAGTCCACACCCGTGTTCAGAAGTGAGGAGTGATAGTGAGTAAATCCCCCCCCCCCCATGGAGCTGGGGGTGAGCGGACAATGACTTACCCTTCAGGGTTATGGATTGGTTTGATCAATTACAAGAAAAATGACTCGGGGAGGATTCACACACCCACTCCTCCCAAACTTGAAGTTAGACCCAGTCAGTAAGGGTTTGGAATGAAGATGGGGAAACAGTTGCCTTGAGGCGGGAGGGAGAGTGGAAGAGCCAGGGAAGATGGACAGAGTAGGGCTCCCAACCCCTGTAGGCGTGCAGTTCAGACCCTGCTCACCTGGGGGAGGTCCGTGGTCTGTGTAAGCGTCTGGGGAGAGTGGTGACCAACAGGACTATCCCCCAGCTCCACCTGGGAGCAGGGCAGTAAAGGGGCTCAGTGAGCTGGAGGCAGTTGAGAATCAACAGAAGCAGGAAGAATTCTCTGCCCTCCCTGTGCTGCCTAAAGGCAGGGCATACATTTCCCCTTGAAGGTGCCTGCCCTGCACCAGGGAGAGAAGATAAACTCTCATTATTGAAGATGGGGAGTCAACACCAAGGTGAGTTCCCATACACAGGCCTTACCAGCATCGCCCTTATCTTCCATCAGTTCCCCGGTATTTTCTAGTCACGCCTTCGCCCCATTTGTCACCTTTTGAAGCTCTGGCCCTCTTTTCTTTTAAAAAATGGTATATAAGCCCCTAACCATTTCTGTGAGTTTCACTTCTTTTCTGTGCTCCCAGATGCATGTAAATATTAATAAAAATGGTGTGCCTTTTCTCCTATTGATGTGTCTTGTTAGTTTAATTTGCAGGTCCCCAGTTATTAACATAAGAGTATAGAGGAAAAGTTCTTCCTTCCTGACAATGGACAGTGTTAGACAGTGAAGTCTACAGTGAGGAGGGAGGATTGAGGATTCTGGAATGGCCTCCCTCTCATAGGAGGTGGGGGGAGGGCACCTGGAGCAACCCCAGCAGAGCTCCCCAGTGCTGCAGGCCCCCACCAGGACCTACGGCATGTTGAGTAGATGAGTGTTCAGCGGGCAGTGGGGGTGAGCAGGCCCATGCCCTGGTGTTTTGGGCATCCTGCTGTAGTCCTTGTGGCATGGGTACTATGAAAGCCAGGGCAGCCTGTGGAGGATCAGCCCTGGCGGCCCCCAGTGATCAAAGGGGTGGGGAAAGTCAGGTGCATTCCTGCTGTGGCCTCAAGGCCTGCCGCCTGGGGAAACCAGCTTGCCAGGGGTGCCTACCCAGACAGCCTTCCCTGGTCCAGGGCTCCACTTGCCCATGGGAGTGCCCCTCTCTGTGGGTGGGAATAATCCCGCTCCTTCCTGCACTGACCCAAGCAGTCATTCTCACTCCAGAGCTTTGGTGACTTGCTCTGAGCCTCGTTGGCTCAAACACTTTTGCTTTCCAGATTTCCTGGCCAATTGAGGCCAGAGAAAGAAGAGCTCGCAGATTAACTGCCTTGGTCAAGAGCCAGGTACAATGTGCCAGTGAAACTTGAATTTTAGATAAACAGTGAATAATTTTTTAATATAAGCGTGTCCCAGGCAATCTCTGTCTGTCTGTCTATTATCTATCTATCTATCTATCTATCTATCTATCTATCTATCTATCTATCTATCTATCTCTATCATCTATCTATCTATCTATCTATCTATCTATCTATCTATCTATCTATCTATCTATCATCTCATAGGCAATATTATATAAGTACTAGAGGCCCGATGCACGAAATTCGTGCAAGAGTAGGCCTTCCTTCCTCTGGCTGCCCTCTGGCACCGGCTTCCCTCTGGCACCCAGGACCCAGGCTTTCCTCGTAGTCCCAGCTTCCTGGGGAAGGCCATCCGGTCTAATTAGCATATTACGCTTTTATTATTATAGACTGCCTGAAACATACCTATATTCTACAACATAACTGTTGCCTATGCATACTTACACTAAAGATTTTTTCATTGTTGATCTGAAGTTCAGTTTAACTGGGTGTCCTGTGTTTTTGTTTGCTAGATCTGGCAATCCTACCAGGAGAACAATACTTTTGTGGCCTAATCGTGGCCATGGCCATGGTCCTATTCCTGTAGCCAAGGAAACAGTAGAGCCAAGGTTGTTCTCATTCAGCCCTCAGATGTCATTGGTTTTTGACTAGTATCGAGTTTTCATTTTCATCCTCAAATGATTGCCAATGTTTAAAATATGGCCCCTTGTCTGCTCACATTTCATTGGCTGAATCCAGACTGTGGCCCGTTTAAGGAAAGAAGCATATGGTGAGTATCAAATGGCTCTACCTCAGGAACACGAGGTGACCCATGGGGCCCCTCTCAGCTCCAAGATCCCACATCTGCCCTCCTTCAGGTGGTTGTCTGGTGTGGTTTGTGGACACAGGCTCACATTTTAGGATGACGGACAGCCTCAAGCAGAACAGATGCTACATCTATTCTGATCTTTAGGTATTTCCAAGTCTCATCTTTTTCTTTCTGAGAATGATAACAAAACTTTATTTTAACTCTATTACTTTGTGTATATATTGACTCATTTATCTTCATAACAGCCCTGCCAGGTAGATACTATTTATTTTCCCCGATTATACTTTTAATTTTTACAGGTACATATTTTATAGATTTGAAAAACAGACACTGTCTGTATTTGAACTGTCATATTTGGAAAATGAACTTGATTCCACTACATGCTATGGGAACACGGAAGGAGCTCTAGTCCTGGCTGTGGCTGTGTCTCCGAGATTCGTTTTTCTCTGTGCGTTTACCCAGCAGAAGGTCTAGAGTGGCTGAGTTGCTTCCGCAGGGTCACACTGTCCAGGTGGGCGGGGACTGGGCTTCCCTCCCTGAGAGCTGGTGACAGAGCCCAGCCGTTGGCGGCTTTGCCACCACGATGCCAGGGTCGCCAGGCTCCGGGGCGTCCAGAGGTCCCTCCTCTCACCTGGAGACAGCAGCCTGAGGGTGAGATGAAACTAGGGTTAGTTTGGTCAGCTACAGTGACTGGGTCAATCGGACTTAAAATGGGCTTGACCTGTGTTTTGTTCTTCTTCCCCGGCTCCTGCCCAGCTCTGACTCCAAATCACCACGCTTCCCTTTAAACTCTGTCTGAAAGTCGACCGACTCCTTCTTGTTTTCAGTTGTTAGGAAATTATTATCTTTACTTTTTGAACAGGTCACACATTCACAGATTTCAGCAGTCAAGAGAAAATTCTCCCGCCTTCCCGCCACCTGAAGACAACCAACATTGTTAATGTGCTGAGTGTCCTCCCAGAGGCAGTTTATGCACACACAGCAGAGCAGTTTTTTTACTTTTATATACAAACTAGAGGCCCAGTGCACGGATTCCTGCACCGGTTGGCCTGCGGGGATCAGGTCGAAACTGGCTCTCCAACATCCCCTGAGGGGTTCCAGATTGCAAGAGGGTGATTCTCAGGTGATGCATCCCAGAATTGGGCTCCCTCCTCTCTGGTTCCGGGTGCGTCACCCAAGAACCACAGCTGCCAAGTCAGCACAGCTTGGCAGCTCCTGCATTGAGCGTCTGCCCCCTGGTGGTCAGTGTGCGTCATACCTACCGGTCGGATGGTCAAACGGTAGGACGGTCGCTTAGGCTTTTATATATATAGATGATTGTCTACTATATGCACAGTTGCTTTATCATGCTTTTTCTCTCACTCTAATATGTCTTGGAGGTAATTTGATATGGTTGTAGAAATGATTTCTTCATTTAAAAAGTTACATAGTATTTCATTGTGTGCTGTTCATAATTTATTCAGCTGGCCCCTCCGGTAGGTGTTGGCGTTTTCCAACCATCCACTATTACAAGCAACATGGCAGTGAGTAACCTTGGACAAACGTGGTTTGAGGTGGGAGCCAGTGTAAGTTGGGTGAATTATTACCAGAGGAATCCTGGGCCAACGAGCACATGCATTTGTCATTTTACCAGGTGCTGCCAGCTGCCCCCTGCAGGCACTGTTCCAGTTCACACTCCCACTGGTAAGGTGTAAGAATACCCATTTCCCTGCATCGTCAGCAAGTGTTCTCAGTTGTTCTGACCTTCCACAACCTGAACCCATCAGCACGCTTTAATTTGCATTCTCTGATTACGAATGAGGGCGAGCATCTCTCATGTGTTTCAGAGCCGTCTGCATCAGTGAGCATTTCCTTCTTGGAGTTCCGGGAGAACACTTGGCTTTGAACAGGTCCCTGACCCAAGCTCCAAGCTGGCAGAACCATTGCAGCCAACCGCCAAGACATATAGGTGAGTGTCTTAGGGAGCAAGTTGTCCGTAGTGCGCCCATTGCAAGTGCTTGGAGGCACCGAATCCAAACCTAACCAGGCTGATGGCGCCACCTGTCTTTCTGAGGCAGATAAATGGAACGCAGTGCAGTTTGATAAGGGGGGGCACTTGGGTTCTGGCTGAACACTGAGGGAGCTCTAGTATGAGCTGTGGTGTGTCCCATCAAAGCTGAGAATTGTCTTACTGACCTACTGATTTTTATTTTGACCCACCAAACATCACGGGAAGTAGGCATGCCTTTTTACTTTTCAATGATTAAAAAAACACCTATAAAGACAGGTAAAGTAAACCCCAATACCCACATCACCAAGATTAAGCCATTATGAAGATTATGCCACACATGATTCATGTTTCTTATTTCTGCTTTCTTCCTTTTGATTCAGATTTTAAGGCACATAATGTTACCTCACCCTTATATACTTCAGTAAACATCTCTAAAACATGGATGTATTCATACATAACTAGAATTTTATTATCACATCTGACAAAATTAACGGTAATTCCTTGGTATCATCAGATACCAAGTCCTTGTAAAAACTCCCCAATTATCCCAAGTCTCTCTCCCTTTACTGTTGGTTTGTTTTATTCAGGGTCCGGACACTGCATTTGGGTCTTATGTTTCTTAAGTATCCTCTATTCACAGCAGACCCTCCCATATTGCCGTCCATTCTGAGTTTGTATATTTGCTTTCTTGTGGAATCATTTAATGTGTTTCCATATTCTACATATTTCCTGTAGAGTGGAAGCTACTTCTAGATGCTTATTAGATATGGATTCGGATATTTGGGTGAGAGTTCATAGGAAATACTGGGCACCTCATACTGCATCAATTCGGAAGGCACATAGTAGGTGTTTTGTCCCACTAAGCAAGATCAGTGGGGTCACGTGATGCCAGCCAGACCCATCCATTGCAATTTTCCCTTTAGTCTTTCCTTTTTCACCTTTCACATATGGTTTCATCTCCCGCCCTAGTTACCTGAATCAGTTCTTTCAGTAAGAGTTAAAAATGGACATTTTCTAGTTTTACCATTTCTTTCACATTTATCAGCTACATTTTTATAAAGAAAAGCAGGGCTATTTGGTCACCCTGGAATAGTTTATATCATTTTTTAAATGGCCAATGATTTCCTCAGGTTTCTTTGTTTCTTAATTAGCCTGTCCTTTTCCAGTTAAGAAAAATTTTAAAAAAATTAAGAAGAGGGCTATATCATGTCCAAATCATGGAATTAGCCTACAAGATAGCTTTATTCTTAGTTTTACTCATCATCATTGAAAGGTCAGCACCACAGGTGTGCATAAGTTCATAATTTCTAATTGGTTCTTTGTAACTGCTGGTCTTATCCTTTCTCCCTACCTTTTGTCTTCTCCTCGGGGCCTGTCTCCTTGAACAAGCAAAGTATTGTAGACTGAATTGTCATTACTGAACGTTCTTTTATATTGAAGCCAAACACCTCTTGTTTAACTAATATATTGCAGTGACTATCAGTCATACACACTTTAGTAAGAATTAATGCAACAAGCTCGGTCTCTGTTTCATAGATTAGTTCAGTGAGAAAAATAAATTCTGGAGTTGGTGGGGAGAGAGGTCTGGGAAAGAAGTAGTCAATAGAGGAAGTTTAGTTACTGTGTACAGGGCACTGCCTAGGTGAGAAGGCTGCGTTTTGGGTAGCAGAGACAGCTGAGAGCATTTCATGTTATAAAGAAGCATTAGGAAGGAGGGAAAGAGATAAAGATGTTCCAGGAAATTTTTACTGTTCAAGAATGTGTTAGGTGCCCCTGTTATGGGCACCTAGAGTACCCATTCTTCCTCTGTCACACTGTATCATGTAAGATTTTTTTCCCTGCAATTCACAGAATACAAGACTAAGAAAGACCAGTGTATGGACTTGTGCATTTGTGAATAAATATTGAATGGAAGGTAATATAGCACAGTGGTTAAGTTCACAGGATTTGGGGACAGACTGAACTGGGTTCAAGTCCTGGCTTCATGATTTGGGCAAGCTGCTTTAATCACATCAGGCCTCAGTTTCCCCACCTGTAAAATGGGGATAATAATAAAGCCACAGGGCTATTTTGGAGATTAAGTGAAAAAAAAATGCAATTAAAGCACTAAGTACTCTTCCATTCACAAAAGCCCTCAATAGACTGAAAAAGAGTTTAAAAGCAATAGATGGAAGAGTATTTTTCACTTCTCAAAAGGGGTGAAAGATTCCTTTTTCACTAATCGTGTAGGTGCACAACTCCTGTAGGGACCCTTCTGTCTAGCAAGCAAGAGCGACCTGGTCAGCCTTCAACAGCTGGGTGCCCCTTACATATTGCTAGATTGTTCTAAATATCAAAGGTCCCTGGCCTGGTGAAAAGCAGCTTCTAGCAGCCCAGATTTTCACTCTTATGTGCATTCATTTAAGGATTGCTCGCGCAAAATCTATACCGCACCGGGACCGACACTAGACGGTCCTCGAGCCAATGGCGCCATCGTGTGGTGGTATGACACTATCACAGTTTGGCTCTAGTCCCGGGTTTTGCATCCGCTCAAATTTATCCTGCGCCTTCCTGAGTCCCTGTTTTGGTGATGGCTCTGGTCTTTTACACTTAATAGAGAAAGTGCAGTCAGGTGCCTGGGATCCATCCGCTCCGGAAATGATGGCAACATTGCTCACTGTTCCTCTCTTTCTGGCTTCACCTTACTCTTTTGACTCTCATTGTGGCATGCTGGTGCCAAACTAACAATACCATTTCTGTTTGTGTGCCTTTATTTATGTGTGGGAGCAGTGATGACACATGCCAGGGACCCAGGTAAGTGCAATTTAAGTCTGTTCTGAAGTGGGATCTGAGGGGATGCTTCTGTCTCTTACATGTCCTTATTTGAACCCCAAGAACTTGAGAATTTCCAATCTCTCCAAGTAGAACTCATTGCCACCCAAGCCTGGGGCACTTTAGATAAAGTACAGTCTGTAAATATGACAGCATCCAGCTTCATGCAGGGAGTGTGCTGCGTAGACGGGATAGCTCGAGGCCATTGTGTTAGTCTGAGGCCACCAGGAACCAAGAGGCAAAATTATTAACCAGGTTAATTCCATAACCTTTCACAAGGTGTTGTCTAAGCAGTAGTATCACTGAAAGCTAGTTAGTAACGCAGATGCTTGAGCAGCACCTTAGACCTTCTGGTTCAGAATCTGAATTTTAGCTGTGCCCTCCCCCACTCCATTCCCCCAGTGATGGGCACGTACATTAAAATTTGAAAGGCACTAAGCTATAGCAGTGGTTCTTAACTTCCCTTGCACATTAGAATAACCTGGGGAGCTTTCCAAAATCCTGATCTCCAGGTCTTACAATTATCTGAAGCTGGACTTCATCATGATAATGGTTCGGGGATGCTGGACCACAGACCTTTCCTCCCTGAAGACCTCACAAAAGGAACAAAAAAAAAGTGTCAAAATCCAGTAAAAATGCTCCAGCAGCAAACAAACTAGGAAAGGAGTTCAAATTCTTGCTAAAAACTTAAAAATGTGGTGGCCAAGAAAATACAGGAGATTCTGGGGTGGAACAGAAAAATACCAACCTTCCCCCAGCAGAAGGTGTTTGAAGGAAAGAAAACTGGTGACAAAATTCAGAGAACTCTCACTATTGTCCACTAGTTTAAAGACAACCCTGGAGGGGAAGTCGGC
>NW_005366833.1:3368184-3377326 GCF_000412655.1 Myotis brandtii | reverse complement strand
CCTTCTGTCTAGCAAGCAAGAGCGACCTGGTCAGCCTTCAGCAGCTGGGTGCGCCTTAGGCATTGCTAGATTGTTCTAAATATCAAAGGTCCCTGGCCTGGTGAAAAGCAGCTTCTAGCAGCCCAGATTTTCACTCTTATGTGCATTCATTTAAGGATTGCTCGCGCAAAATCTATACCGCACCGGGACCGACACTAGACGGTCCTCGAGCCAATGGCGCCATCGTGTGGTGGTATGACACTATCACAGTTTGGCTCTGGTCCCGGGTTTTGCATCCGCTCAGATTTATCCTGCGCCTTCCTGAGTCCCTGTTTTGGTGATGGCTCTGGTCTTTTACACTTAATAGAGAAGTGCAGTCAGATGCCTGGGACCCATCCGCTCCGGAAATGATGGCAACGTTGCTCACTGTTCCTCTCTTTCTGGCTTCACCTTACTCTTTTGACTCTCATTGTGGCATGCTGGTGCCAAACTAACAATACCATTTCTGTTTGTGTGCCTTTATTTATGTGTGGGAGCAGTGATGACACATGCCAGGGACCCAGGTAAGTGCAATTTAAGTCTGTTCTGAAGTGGGATCTGAGGGGATGCTTCTGTCTCTTACATGTCCTTATTTGAACCCCAAGAACTTGAGAATTTCCAGTCTCTCCAAGTAGAACTCATTGCCACCCAAGCCTGGGGCACTTTAGATAAAGTACAGTCTGTAAACATGACAGCATCCAGCTTCATGCAGGGAGTGTGCTGCATAGACGGGATAGCTCGAGGCCATTGTGTTAGTCTGAGGCCACCAGGAACCAAGAGGCAAAATTATTAACCAGGTTAATTCCATAACCTTTCACAAGGTGTTGTCTAAGCAGTAGTATCACTGAAAGCTAGTTAGTAACGCAGATGCTTGAGCAGCACCTTAGACCTTCTGGTTCAGAATCTGAATTTTAGCTGTGCCCTCCCCCACTCCATTCCCCCAGTGATGGGCACGTACATTAAAATTTGAAAGGCACTAAGCTATAGCAGTGGTTCTTAACTTCCCTTGCACATTAGAATAACCTGGGGAGCTTTTCAAAATCCTGATCTCCAGGTCTATACAATTATCTGAAGCTGTACTTCATCATGAAAATGGTTCCAAACTAGGAAAGAAGTTCAGATTCTTGCTAAAAACTTAAAAATGTGGTGGCCAAGAAAATACAGGAGATTCTGGGGTGGAATAGAAAAGTACCAACCTTCCCCCAGCAGAAGGTGTTTGAAGGAAAGAAAACTGGTGACAAAATTCAGAGAACTCTCACTATTGTCCACCAGTTTAAAGACAACCCTGGAGGGGAAGTCGGCAGCCTAAAGGAAAACTAAAGAGGGTTGTTAGTTCTCGAGACTCAGCAGAGGCAAGAAAACCAACAGATGTGGGCTGGCTGTTTTCCCTGATCCCCAAGAAATGGGTGAATTTTACCTGAGAGTATCCTCCCACGCAGGGGTGGGAAACTTTTTTCTTCCAAGGGCCATTTGGATATTTATATCATTCGTCGGCCATACAAAATTATCACTTAAAAATTAGCCTGCTATATTTGGTCAAACAATTAATTAACTCACCCCTAATGTCTTGGCCCAAGGCCAGATGTCCCCCACTCCTGTCTCTCGAATGAGATTCCTCTCTCTGTGCAGGTCGAGTATAAAATCTATCTGTGGACAGGTCACCCAGGACCTTCAGCAAGCACCGGCACAGCCCCAGCGGAGCTCTCTGTGCCTTTGGGCTGGGAGAAGTGGGTAATCCACACTATGCAGCCTTCCAGCAGCAGGCTGGACTGTGGGCGACCTGTCTCAGGTTGTCAATGGAAAGTCAGATTAGAATTCAGTGGTTCTCAACCTTCTGGCCCTTTAAATACAGTTCCTCATGTTGTGACCCAACCATAAAATTATTTTCGTTGCTACTTCACAACTGTAATGTTGCTACTGTTATGAATCGTAATGTAAATATCTGATATGCAGGATGGTCTTAGGCAACCCCTGTGAAAGGGTCATTTGACCGCCAAAGGGGTCGCGACCCACAGGTTGAGAACCACTGGATTAGCTAGATCACAAGTGATATAAATACAGTTGCCTGCTGGGGCCAGGCAGGAGCTGTACATAAGTGATGCGGGTTAGGTGTACTACAACAGGGAGTGGTGTGATTCATGATTCGTGATTCGTGGTAACTAGAGAACAAAAGCTTTACCTTCAGCAGTGGTTCTTAAAGTGTGGTGCCCAGATCAGCAGCATCAGCAACCCCTGGGAACGTGTTAGAAATGCAAGTTCCTTAAACTTTCCTAGGAATAGAACCTAGGAAAACTGTCTTAACTAGCTCCTCACATGGCCCCGGTGCTCATGAACATTTAAGAACTGCCAAGTCTCTGGCTGATGATTGCTGTCTGAGAAGGTAGGTCCAGTGTTGTTATGTCTTCTGATTTTTCTCCCCAAGAGAAGCTGTAATCCTGGACTTTTATGTAGAACCTCCCAACTTTTAAATTTGTTGGTAGCAAATTAGCATTTTGTAGAAAATAACGCGTGAACCCCACAAAATACATGTTGGTTTCACGGGGGAACAACTTTGTTTGTTCTAGAACATCTGGATGAAATTGCCCATGTTAAGCATGAAAAAGATGAAAATAAATGACATAGCAAATTTATAAAATACTACAGAAAGGGGACAAGAAAGATAGATGAATAGCACAGTCTAGAAGGAAAAAGATACTTAAAGGAAAAAGAGAACTCAAAAATGAGATGACGAAATGGAAAGAAAATGGAGCCCGTACATTTTAAAGACACTTGAGACATATCCCTGGTTTTAAACCCCATCATGGGATCAACAACACTGGAATTCAGTGAACCTGTGCTCACAAGCCAACCAATCAGTGCCTCGCTTCTGAAAGTCAGCCAATCAGGGAGAGACTCATTCCTATGAACACGCCCCTGAGTGCCAACCAATTAACAACAGCCTTTTTGATGACGTCATCCACTTATGCTCCGAACCCCCCCCCCCCCAACCCCTCCCGAGATGAATAACCTACTCTGCTGGGTGAGACCCTAATAAAGCAGCAAGCACCCCAGGTTTGTCTTATGTGTCAGCGATGGAATGGCGGTCTCGTCCTTAGACACATTCGGGAATGAAAGGGCAGTAAAATAAAGAGATCACGTGAGTAATACGAACCAGAAGTAAGAATAAAACAACCAGGAGGTTGTGATGATGGAATCGGATGTAAATGTAATAAGACGACAGAGTGAAATAAACTAACAAAAACAGGTTGGGGGATGGAGGTGGAAGGAAGTTTAAGACGTTTAATTCCTGATTTTTAAAAAAACTTGGCATCATTTAGCAATATCTAAAATTCAACCAAGATGTATACGAACCAGAAGTAAGAATAAAACAACCAGGAGGTTGTGATGATGGAATCGGATGTAAATGTAATAAGACGACAGAGTGAAATAAACTAACAAAAACAGGTTGGGGGATGGAGGTGGAAGGAAGTTTAAGACGTTTAATTCCTGATTTTTAAAAAAACTTGGCATCATTTAGCAATATCTAAAATCCAACCAAGATGTTAATAATGATTCTAATGTGTTAATATCCCCTCTAATGTTTTCTTAAATTATTTCTAATAGTATAACTTACATATGTCCTAACATGACTGCATCGTATCTTCATATTCTTGTAGTTCTTATACAAGAAAGTACAAACAAAATCAGTAAAATTCAGATTAGCACTAACACTTTAAAAAGAGACTTTGAGTGCCCTGGCTGGGTGGCTCAATTGGTTGGAGCCTCCTCCCATACACTAAAAGGTCTCGGGTTCCATTCCTGGTCAGAATACATACCTAGGTTGTGGTTTGATCCCCAGTTGGGGCATGTACTGGAGGCAACTGATCAATATTTCTCACATTTATGCTTCTCTCTCTCCCTTCCTCTATCTCTTGAAAAATCAATGAAAACATCCTCCAGTGAGGATAAACAAACAAACAAATAAACGAAGGCTTTGGGTATAACATATGTACAGAAAAGAGCCAAATCCCTGTAGAGCAAAATGAATTTTCACAGGATGAACACAGCATAAAACATTGGCATGCTTCAGAGCCACCTCTGGTTCGTCCTTCAATCATCAGCTCCCTCAACAAAGGTAACTCTAAATCTGATTTCTAACACTAGATTTGTTTTGCCTTTTATGAACTTTATAAAAATGGGAGCATTACAGTCTCTTTTGTGACCGGCTTCTTTCTCTCAGGGTTACATCTGTGACAGTCCTCCGTACTTTTGCATGTGGTTGTAGTTTATTTTCATTTTCATATACCAGTTTTCTACTGTATGAATATATATAGTTTTAGTCATTCTCCTGATAATGGACATTTGAGCTGTTTCCAGGCTTTGGCCACTATGAATGGTGCTCTGTGACACTCTTACACATGTCTTTTGGTGAACACCTGTACATTTATCCATTATGTATATTTGTAGACGTGGAGTTGCTCAGGCAGAATACACAGATGTTCAGTTTAAGGATATTTTGCCAAAAGGGTGTAGCAGTTTATACTCCCCCAGCAGTGCATGAAAGTTGCAGATGTTCCATATCCTTGCCAACAGTTGGTACTGTCAGTCTTTTTAATTTTAGCCACTATGGAGGCTGTTAGTGATTATCTCACTGTAATTTTATGTGCAAGTGACAACTAATGATGTTGAGCAGTTTTTTTCATATGTTTATTAACCATTTTGATGGTCTCTTTTATTTTGTCTCTTTACATTTCACCCATAAAATTGGATTATCTGTCCTTTCCTAATGGAGTTGTAGAAGTTTGTATGTATTGTGAATTCAACCCATTATTGGATGAGTTAATAACAGAAATTGTTCATTTTGACGAAGCCCAAGTTTGTGAAGATGTTCTATGTTTAAAGCCTCCCTGTAGGATTAAAGAACATGGAAATAAGCCAACTTTCTATGTTTCTCCTAGGATTCTCGTCCTTTCCTAATGGAGTTGTAGAAGTTTGTATGTATTATGAATTCAACCCATTATTGGATGTGTTAATAACAGAAATTGTTCATTTTGACAAAGCCCAAGGTTGTGAAGGTGTTCTCCTATGTTTCTCCTAGGAGCTTTATTGCTTTACATTTCATATTTAGATTGGCAATCCATCTGGAATTGATTTTTTGTGTATGGGATGAGGTAAGGGTCAAGATTCATTTTGTCCTCCAGGTAGATTTCCAGTCGGCCCAGCACCACTTACTGAAAAGGCCATTTGCATTGCAATTCCATCCTAAATGAAGTGACTATATGAAGGTTTGTTTCTGGACCAATGTTACATTGTTATAATTATGACAGCTTTATACTCAGTCTTGATGTCTTGCTATAGAAGTCTTTTCATTTTGTTCTTTAAGATTATACTGCCTTTTCTTGGTCATTTGCATTTTTTGGTAAATGTTAGATTTAGCTTGTCAATTTCTTCAGGGGAAGAAAAAAACCTGTTGGGCTTTTCATTGGGAATAAATTGAATCTATAGGTCAAGTTGGGGCAGAGGGACTGATATCTTTACAGTACTGAGTCTTCCAACTTAGGATGCTCCCCTCCATTTGTTTAAGTCTTGTCTAATTACACTCGGTAATAATTTATAGTTTTCTGTGTAGAGGTCTTATATATCTTTTGATGGATTCATTCCCAGACATTTGATTTTTTTAATGCTATTATAAATGGTACAGTTATAAATATTTTATTTAAAAATATTTTCTTACTGATATATAGAAATACAATTGGCTTTTGTACCTTGGCCTTTTATCCAGATACTTCACTTACTAATTCTGATGGTTTACCTGTTTCTTGTTTTCTTTGTTGTTCTTACTTCCACAATCATGTCCTCTGATTCAGGCAGGAAGATGGGCTAGAGGTAGATTACTTTATCCAATCTGGATTTGAGCTAATTAGAAGCTGGGTTTCTGTAATTGTGAAAGTTGGCTTATTTCCATTTTCTTTAATCCTAGAGGGAGGCTTTCAGGAGTCCTAATCAAACCCGGGGTGTTTCATATGGCCTCTCCTAAACCCCAGTTTTGTCTCCCCAGCTCCAAACACTCTCCTTAGCTTCTCAGCCTCTTGGTCATATCTTGGAAAATGCCTGAGGGGAGAAGTGGAGCTCATGGCAGGCTCCCCTCTCCTGCCTTTCTCTCTCTCTCTTTTTTTTTTTTTTAAAAAATATTTTTATTGATTTTAGAGGAAAGGAGAGGGAGAGAGATAGAAACATCAATGATGAGAGAGAATCATTGGTCAGCTGCTTTTTGCACACACCCCCACCCCCACTGGGGATTGAGCCTGCAACCTGGACATGTGTCCTTTACTGGAATTGAACCTGGGACCCTTCAGTCTGCAGGCTGATGCTCTGTCCACTGAACCAAACCAACTAGGGCCCTCTCCTGCCTCTCTTCATTCTGGGATCTTGGCTTCAGAAAGCTCCACGTCCTTTCTGTTATTATTTTAAATTTGTACCCATCTTATTTGTGCATGTGAAGCGGTATCTCATTGTGACTTTGATTTTCATTTAATTAATGGCTAATGATATTTAGCATTTTTTCCTGTGCTTATTAGCCACTTGTGTATCTTCCTTGGAGAAATGTCTATTCGATCCTTTGTATATTTTTAAATTGTGTTATCTTTTTATTACTGAGTTGTAAGAGTTCATTATATATTATGGTACCACTCTCTTATCAGATTACAATTTGCAAATATCCCCTCCCATTCTGTGAGCTGTCTTTTCACTTTCTTGATCATACTGTTTGCAGCACAGAAGTTTTTAACGTTGATGAAGTCTAGTTTATTTATTTTTCCTTTTGTTGCTTGTGTGTTTGGTGTTGAATATTAGAAGGCTTTGCCTAATGCCAGGTCACCAAGGTATACTCCTGTTCTCTCCTGAGACTCATCGTTTTCGCCTTTACATTTAGCTCTACATTTGGGTTAACTGATCCATTTTGAGTTAACTTCTGTGTATGGTATAAGGAAGGGGCACACCTTCATTCTTTTGCATGTGAATGTCCGGTTGTGCCAACACTGTCCCACATCTTTTAAATAGTCCCTGCATCACGTTCCCCTCGGTGGCCCCAGGACCCTCCATCCTCCACGGCTTCGTGCTTGCCCAGGCTGCTGGTTCCTGGGACACTTCCCTCCCAGTGCAATTGGTTCTTACTCATTTCTTTCCCAGGACCTAGAGTAGATTCATTCAAGAATTTTGGCCTTGCTATCTTCGTGACTTAGTACAGAGTAAGGAGTGCTAGCAGTGTGGTGTGGAAGATATGCCATTTCATGGAAGGCTAGGGGCGGGTATTGGTCAGGCTACTGCTCTGCAGAAGAGACTCATCCCACAAGCCCCCCGGTTTCTGTGGCAGAAGAAAACGCATGGTCTGGCAGTCGGAGGCAGCTCTGCCCCAACACCTGCTGCATTGCTCTTTCCATGGTAGCCCCGGCCTCCAGGCCCCTTCTCTCATGTGGATTCCGAGGGGTGCTGACTCTTGCCATTATGGTCATTAAAACAAAATGACTTTTTTTTCCCCCCAAAAGGAACAGCATGAATGCAACCAGGTGCCTGAAGATGTCCTGGGAGTCCAAGGCCCATCCACCAGGAGGCCTGCTCTTTCATACTCTTTAGATCTTTCTTGTTTTTTAAAATATGTTTTTATTGATTTGTAGACAACATCAATTGGCTGCCTCCTGCATGCCCCCAACTGGGGATCCAGCCTGCAAGCTGGGCATGTGCCCAGAATGGGAATAGAACCCAGGACCTCTTGGTCCATGGGATGACACTTAATCCACTGAGCCACACCAGCCGGGCCTCTTTAGACCTTTCCATGTAACTTTGAGCATGTCACATTTATGTCTCTTCTGGAATGTGGGGATTTGTAGTCTCTGTCTATGTAAAGACAAAAATAACACTACCCTCCTGACATTTGGGATAGAATCCTTGATTCTGGACACTGATCATGAAGTGTGCAGCTATCTGGATGATAGGCTGACTATGAAGAACCTGGTGAATATGAAGAACTATGTTCCCACAGTTTCTTTCCTGGTCCATGTTCAGCAATCACTTATGGCTTCTCCTCTGGAAGATTCATAAAACCTCCTGGTGGGTAGGGAGGCCCTCACCCACCATCCTACTGCACCTCCCTGAGCTGGAACAGCACAAACAGAGCCCACCCGCGGGGAGAGACTGTTGAGCCACCAGAGGGAATCCTTTCTGGGCCCAGGTCTTTGATGCTCTGAAGGTTCAGCTGCAGCAGGTATGTGAGCTGAGCAGTGGGGCCTGTATCTCATGTTGCTATGTCTCTGAAGAATGCAAAAGGAAAAATAAGAGATTTAGAGAAATCATGTGTAACAAGTTGAGAAAATGTGGATGGACAGTCCTCACTGAATTATTCTGTATCTATCACCTCACCTTGTCTTGATCTGCCACTGAAGTTTCCTATTTACTCAGTTATTGATTTCATCCACAGATATTTATTGCACACCTACTATGTGCCAGGCATGGTGCTTATGATAGCAAGGAATGAAAGAGTTCAGTTGCCACAGAGCTTTTTTAGTCCAGTGGGGAAATCTGAAAATAAATATAAATATAAAAGATAAAGATAAACTATGAACTGATAACTAAATGAAGAAAAAAATTTAAAGGGCACAATAAGATATGAGAGCAAAGAGCTTGATTAGCCAGGGGAAGGATGTTCTCAGGGTGATGATTAATTTTAGGTGTCTATTTAACTGGGTTAAGGATGCCCAGGAAGCTGGTAGAACATTATTTCTGTGTGTGTCTGTGAAGGTGTTTCTGGGAGAGATTTGAATTGGTGGGTAGGGTAAAGCAGATGGCCTTCCTCAGTGTAGATGGGCATCACCCAGTTAATCGCCGAGGGCCTGCCCGAACAGAAAGGCTGCGGAAGGTGAGTTCTGCTCTCTCCCCAGACATCCATTTCCCCCTGACCTCTCACGGAGGTGCTCACGGTTCCTGGGCTTTGGAACTCAGGCCCACACCATCAGTGCCCACGCTCGGTCTTCACGTGAGGACTGAATTCCCCCACCGGCTTTCCAGCTGCAGACAGACAGCAGTCATGGAACTGCTCGGCCTCCATAACGGCGTGAGCCAATTTCTACAATAAATCATTCATATTCTCTCT
>NW_005366833.1:3336607-3367972 GCF_000412655.1 Myotis brandtii | reverse complement strand
GTGTATGTGTATGTGTATGTGTATGTGTATGTGTATGTAATGTTCTGGTTCTCAGAACTCTGAGTATGCAACAGACCTGAGGGGGGAGTAGTGGGAGGAAAAGGTTCTAGGAAGAGGAAGCAGCAGGTGCTAAGGCCTGGGGCCTGAATGAACTTGGTGCATTTGAGAAGCTGAAGAAGCCAGTGTGCCTGGGGTGAAAATGCAGAGAGCAATGAGATGAGACTGAAAGGCTTGGGGGGATGTGCTAAGTGTTTTGACTTTCTATCCTAGGTGCAGTGGGAAACCGTTGTGGGGTTTTCAGTAGGGGAATGATACGATCAGATTTTATATTCATGCCTTGAGTGTCTCAGTGAAGACAGCACACTCCTTAAGACAGGGCCAGGGTCTTACGGTTCGTGATATGCTCCCCAGAGCCAGTGCTGTGCTGTGCTGTGCATGTCACAGGGCCCGGGCAGGGCATGGTGTTTTGATGGTGATTCATGTAGGAATTCATTGATCTATAGGTTCAAGGTTTTGTTTGGTTGCATTAGATAAAAATAGAATATCTGTGTTCTCTGTAACACATTATGGGAAAACTAGGGTTGTTTTATGTACTAAAAGGATAAATGCCTTTTTCTTCACACACATACACACACACACACACATAATTTTTTTCAAGGGAGACCATTTCTTACCACTGGAAATCCATAAATGATTTATTACTTTTCCTAACCCCTCTCTATTCCTAGCTGCAGACTATTTCTTTTTTCATTTCGCCTAAAAAATTGTCCAGCTAATAAATAGGTTCACAGGCAGACAGAGGGAGCTTCCACGGGTTATGAGAAAATGCCAGGCTCTTCAAAGACCTCCATGGATACAAAACCATAAATCTCAGAGAGCCCCTTTTGAAATGTCACTCACCTTCCTTCCTCATAGGAAACCAGGGCCGGGAGAGAAATTAACGAACGTTACAGTTCATCTGGACCTTGTTACTCAAACCAGCAAGAGGATGGTAGAGGAGGATGGACCCAGCAGAAGAGAGTCCTCTTGGAGTTTTATAGTTTCCCATTAAACACACACACACACACACACACACACACACAACCTCCTGAACTTTCTAGTAAGGCAAATGTACTTATCCAACGGCACCTGGAAAATATTATTCACTGATGACAACCCACAGAGTTATCTGTTTGCCGGGAGTGAGGTGGCAGCATAACAGTGCAGGAACAGGAGTCCTCATTAGTTCTCAGGAGATCTCTGAACAACGGGACTTCGGAAGACGAAGCCATCAGGGATGTTTTCATATCATAAAGCTCGAGGCCTCCACAGGCTGGGGAAGTTGGCTTTGTCTTCTTTTTTTGTTAATCCTCACTTGAGGATATTTTTCCATTGATTTTTAGAGAGAATGGAAGGGAGCGGGAGAGACACAGAGAGAGAAACGTGGATGTGAGAGAGACACATCGATTGGTCACCTCCCACATGAGCCCTGACCAGGGCCGGGGATCAAGCCTGCAACTGAGGTACATGCCCTTGACCGGAATCTAACCCAGAACCCTTCAGTCCGAGGGCCAAAGCTCTATCCACTGAGAAAAACTGGCTAGGGGGGAAGTTTGCTTCTTCGTATCACTTCTGGTTACTATTATTGGTCTTCAAAGGAAATAGGAATTCATTCATTTATTGCCTCCTTTTCTCTCTCCTTCCTCTCCTTTTCCCTCCCCCCCTTCTTTCCTGCTTTCCATGCACTGAGTACGTTCCATTATTAATGTTTAGTGGGTGCTGAGGTGGATGGACAGAGTTTAAGCTGACTGTACCCCGAGCTGGGCCCCAGCTCAGGTGGGTGGGCTGGAGCTGTTGAGTGAGTAGGTAGCTGCGACTGAAGACTCGGAGGGATGGGGGCTCCCAGGAGGTCCTCCTGCTTACCACCTTGCTCTAGGAAGGGGCTGGTTCATCCTCGTGGTGGCTGGTTTGGGCAGCTTTCCATGCTCAGGCCATTTGTTTGTATATCAGTAATGGCACCGAGGTCAGCCTCCCTGGATCCAGCCTTTGGGGATTAGGGATTAGTCAAAGAGAAGCTCAGTCTGCCCCTGCAAAGCGGCCCTGAGACCTTATCGCTCATCTTCCTGTTTAGTCCCCTTTGCACACAGACGAGTCGCCAGATGCCACCTCTCAACTGGCTGTTTCCTTCATCCTGGGACCCGTGTGGGCCTGGTTTTTTCTCAAGTGTGTTTTCATGCCCCTTCTTGGATGAACTAGTTTGGGACTCAGTATGTTGGCCCAGGTGTGTGTCACCTTTGCCCATTACCCATATGCAAGGGATGGGAAGGGTCTTTCGGATTTTACTTGAGCCCATTCTCCTGCCTACAGGAAAAACCGCCTGTGCACAGAGTTGCCCATTCCCTTTCAAACAAAATTCAACGCAGGAAAACCTGTTTCCCTGCTGGGAAGCGCCCCCTCGGCCAGCTAGAGCTGTGCTAGTGCAGAGGCTGTCTCCTGCCTTCCGTTCCTTGGAGAGCTCTTTAATTCTGGGAATCTCAGGTCTCTGGGACCAAAACACTGTCCACTCCGAGAGGCAGGGTGCAGGGTGGTTAAGGAAGCAGACTCCTAGGGCCACACTGCCGCACCCAAAGTCTCATTCTGCTACTCACAGCTACTGCCCGAGGCCGCCTCTGTGCCTCAGTTTCCCCAGCGACGAGGATGATACCGGTATGTACCTCATGCACTCCTGAGAGGACTAAATAACGGAAGTGTCTAGAAAGGGCCCTGGCACAGAGTAAGTATGGGTAAGTTTTCTCTATTATCATCTCACCTTGGAGAATAGGAAAAACCTATTCTTAGGTTCTCATTAGCAATTTCTTCTCTTTCTTACTTGGTAAGATGTTTTTGGGTAAGGAAGACTGATCCCTATTCCTACAGCTAAAGAGATACAGAGCTTGAAAATCACCGACTTTCTGATGTCCCTTTTCGGTCTCCCCCAAGCCCAGCCCCACCTAGTGGCCGTCCTGCTTTATGCAGACTCCTGCTTTCATTTCCCAGGAGTGGGATTGCTGGGTCCTATGCCCAGTGTAGGTGTTACTTTATAAGCAACCTCTAAAATGTTTTCCAAAGTCGTGGTGCTGTTCTTCATTCTCATCAGCCAGGTATGAGAGTTCCGGTTGCTCCACATCACCAACACGTCGTATTGTCAGGTTAAAAAACACACCTTGGCTATCCTAATCGCAGTATAGTGCTATTTCATTATGGTTTTAATTTGTATTTCACTGATGATGAATCCTCTCCTGTGCTTATTAGGAATTTGCGTATCTTCTTTGATGAAGTGCCTATTATAATCTTTTAACCATTTTTAAAAAATTGGATTGTTGGACTTTTTATTATTGAAAGTGTTCCTTATATATTTCAGTTACTTTTCAGTTCTTCATATATTTTCTTTCAAGATAATTACTAAAAAATCTTTCAAGCTAATTATTAAAAAATCTTCACCTGAGGATATGTTTTTATTGATTTTGGGAGAGAGAAGGGAGGGAGGGTGAAAGAGAGAGAGGGAGAGGGAGAGAGAAACATCAGTGTGAGAGAGAAACATCGATTGGTTGCTTCCCTTACATACCCTGACTGGGTATTGAACCTGAAACTTAGGTATGTGCCTTGACTGGGAATTGAACTTGCAATCATTTTGGTGCATGGGACAGCACTCCGACCAACTGAGCCAACCGGCCAGGGCTCTTCCAAGCTAATTTTGCTCCTTCCAACTTATATTGGGTATTGATCAAGAGTTAATGCCCTGGCCCGTGTGGCTCAGTTGGTTGGGTGTCATCTTGTGCACCAAAAGGTTGCCAGTTAATTCATGGTCAGGGCACACACCCAGGTTTCGGGCTTGGTACGGGGCAAGCAGGAAGCATCAGACATTATGCTCACATAGGTGTTTTTTTCTCTCTCTCCCTCCCTTTCTCTTTAAAAAAAGAGATCAATTAAAAAAAAAAGTTTAACTTACCCTCAAGTAGTCCCAGCCCAGGGATCCCTTAAAGAAACACCAAGTAGAAGCGAACATAATGTTATATGCCACTTTACCCCAGCGGAAAAAAAAACAAAGAAAAGAAACACTAAGTAATTGCTTCCCCCCCCCCCCCCCAGCCCTTTATTTCTTCCCTTCTTGGAGCTAGCTGTTTACGTTTGGAGTTGAAAAGAACACCCTGTGTGAGCACAGAAACAGCATTCCATCCGATGCTGTGATGCTGTCGGAAAGAGCTCTGAGGCGACATTCCCAAATCTGCAAGATGGAACAAACAGATGGTTTGTCCGTCACAGCAGGGGGTCCATCACATTTCTGAAAAGTTGTCTCTTTCTTCTGCAGCATCCTGGCTTTTATTAGTGAGCAGCCTGACCAGATGGGCCGACCCGCCTCTTTGATTCTCTTCCAGCACAGGGTGAAGTTAGCCCTCCAAGGCGGCCAGGTAGGTCCTGTCTATTCCGCAGGCTTGGAGGATGAACCCCGAGGGCCCCTCCAGCCCTGCAGAGTGGGACCTGGGAGGCATTGATCCAGCCAGAAAAATAAACCTCTAAACCAAATGCAACTGAAGGAGAAAGAACGCCGAAGTTCATGCAGTCAGGAAACTTCTAATTCCCATCCTTCTCTAACAGATAGCAAAATCATAGAGGTCCTGTCAGTTAACCAAGCACTTACTAGTTGCCAGGTACTGTGCCAACCAGTTCACACAGATCTTCTCACTGAATCTTCACTCGGCCCTCAAGAGAAGGACACTGTTACTATCCCCATTTCAGAGAGGGGGAAACCGAGGCTCCGGGAGACGATATGATCAATGAGTGCGGAGCTGGGACATTCACTCTTGTCTGACAACCACGCCTGTGCCTTGAGCTACCTCAGAAACCTTTCCTCTCGCAGACAAGGAGTTGGTCTTTGTTGTTAGCTGGCACTTCCCTTTTTCTGTCAGGCTGCCTTTTCGTTGCTGATGCCACAAGTTCACCGAGAAGGGGACGGGGCCCTTTGCTTTTCTGAGTCCTTTGCTTAGGACAGAATTCCTGAGTTGTGTGTGTCGGGGGTGGGGGTGGGGGATGCCTCTACCTCATCTACATGATGACCTACCGACTGATCCATGCAGACTGTACCGTCAACACAGCTCACAGAACCAACCCTCCACTCCCACCCACACCCACACCCATGGCCTGGTTTCTTTCTGATAGACAGAAGGCTGACCGTGACCTTCTGCAGACACATTCTGAGACCTTCACGAGAGTGGGACCCTATGTCTCAGTGTCCTTCCTTTTTCCCATAACATGCATTCTAGAGTTTGAGAGGAGAGCCACCAAGCTGAGCTGAGGTGCCCACCCTGGGCACTTAGTAGGCTCACTCACCATAAGGAAAGGGCTCACACCAGCCACGCAGTGGGTGTGACTCCACTTCGGGCCCCAGAAAAATCCCACGTGTCTGTGTCCACACGTCCTGATCTTCAAGATTGCTCACAGGGAGTTGGAGCCACAAACATCAAACTGGAAACGCCAAGGGTGTGCACTCCTTAATCCAAGACAGCCCTGATTTCTGTGCCAGATAACTTTGTCCACATCCCAGAACATTAAAGTAAAGAAGGAATTAGGGAAGTTTTTTTCAAAAGTAAAAGGGGAAATATCCAAGTGCATGTGGGAGCAGAGGCTCAGGGAGGCCTCACCTGTGTCCCTACACACCTCGGCAGAAGCTCGGCGGTGAGTTACGGAGGAGGCAAGGGGGGGATAGACGGGAGAAGGAAGTTCATGTGTGTGCACGCGGTTCTCGCGAGTGTGCGAGGTGGGTGGGAGGCGGGGTGTGCTGTGCACACCCATGAGCAGTGGGTGGGAGGGTGTGTGTGTGTGGCCACTGTAGAAGGCAAGACAGTCCTATCTGAGCTCTGTGCCCTGGCCTGCCCCTGGCATGACCGGAGGGGTTTTGAACGTGAGGAAGCCCTCTTCAGCAGCGCTGCTCAGTAGCCTGGAATCTGGACTCTGCGAGGAGGCTCTGGATGAGCACAGCTTGAGGCTTTTGGTCGATGCCCCCACTGAAAGCTGTTAACAAGGCCCTTCACCAACCCTCAGTGGGGGAGAGGAGTTTTGTGTTGGGTTAGGTTAGCTTTTGTGGTTCTAGGCATTGGGGGAGAATAAAAGCACAATTATTTCCTCTAAAAGAATAGGTCAGTACCTAGATTAGTACCTGCTTAGTTTTTATTTTGAAGAAGAGGAGGAGGGAGAGGCAAGGAGTTTGTTTCCGGGAAGGAACTAGGCACCCAGACCCAGAACCGGCAAAGCCGTGAGGTCAGCAGTATGTAGCCTGGGCCCCGAGACTAACCACCTCCATGTCCCTCATCGTTCAGGCATTAACTTCTCCCTCGTTTCCAAACTGCTTTCAGGACGAGCTCTGTATATCAGCCATTTGCCCATAGTGTAAATTTCGGTAGCTAATCTCTTTCTTTTTTGTTAATCCTCATCCAAGGATATTTTTCCATTGGTTGTTAGAGAAAGTGGAAGGGAGGGGGAGAGACAGATAGATGGAAACATCGATGTGAGAGAAACACATTAATGGGTTGCTTCCTGCACATGGATCCGGGCTGCAACCGAGGTACGTGCCCTTGACTGGAATAGAACCTGGAACCCTTCATTCCGAGGGCCGATGCTCTATCCACTGAGCCAAACTGGCTAGGGCATTAGTCTCTTTCTAAGGTGGAGAGTGTGTTGTGGTTAAGGTACTAGAGCCAGCCTGCCTGAGTCCAAATCCCACGGCAAATGAATGCATTGACTTAGCTATCTCTACTTGCTACTCTGTTTAGAGTGCTTCCAACTTTCCCCATGTTACATGATGCCACCACAAGTATATTTGTGTATAGAGAGCTTCATTCCTGTGGGTTAATTTATTCCTAGAAATGGAATCATTGGGTCAAAAGACATCCCACTGGTGTGTGGATTGAGAAGTTACTCGATATCCCGATGCTCAAGATTCCTCATGTGTAAAGTGGGGTTGAAAGTAATAGTTCTTTCCTCACAGGTTTGTTGTGAGAATGAAATGAATTACTATGTGTAAGACACTTAGAATAATTGTGGCACATAGCAAATATTATACTTAATTTGTTACTATTATCTCTGCTGAGGGTGTACATTTTAAACCTTATCTCTAGTTGTGAAGGAAGGGTTATCCCTTATTGAAAAACATCTTGGGTTTTAGGGAGCATGGGACATTTCTTTCTTTAGAGCAGGGCTGGGGTCCCAGGGCCATATAAGGCTGGATAAATCATTTGGTCTGGCCCTGCCAAGGCATTAGGGGTGAGTTAATTAAATGTTTGATCAAATAGAGCAGGCTAATTTTTAAGTTGATGATTTTGGCCCTCAAATGATGTTATAAATAGCCAAATTGCTTTTGGCAGAAAAAAGGTTCCCCACCCATGCTTTAGAGGGACAAATAGAGCAGGCTAATTTTTAAGTTGATGATTTTGTTTGGCCCTCAAATGATGTTATAAATAGCCAAATGGCTTTTGGCAGAAAAAAGTTTCCCCACCCGTGCTTTAGAGGGCGGCCCTTAGCTGATGCCTACTGTTAGTGTCTACTGTGAGTGCCCAGGCAGCTCTGGGTGCCCGGGAGGTGAGTGCCATTCTCAGGGGCAGTGGCCAATGGTGCAGCTTGATGAACTCTCTTGGGCCAGGTGAACCCAAGCAGTCCAGGTTCTGAAGGCATGTCAGCTCCCTGGACACTAACTTTCTTCCCTCCGCCCGCCCAGTGTTCCCCACTCCCTGGCCGCAGTGGGGCCTCCAAGGGACTGCAGGTGCAGTGACAGGCAGCAGTAAGGGCTAAGGAGCCCCAAGGGGGAGCGAAGCCGTTTCATCACCTGCTTCCACCTGCTATCTTGGCTGCCCCAGGACCCAGGCTTCACGTAACACTGATAGGGCTCTTTAAGGCAATTGGTTGCTCAGGCCCGGGTGGGGGGTGGGGGGGGCTCCAGGACACTTAAGTTCAAGGCCTTAAAACAGCAGACGATGGATGCTGGCTACTGGGAACCTGGCATAGCTGTCTCTGTGATTTTCCCACAGCTCACATCCTGGTGCCTTAAATAGTGGGTCTCAAGGACAATGGTCATCAAAGCATTTTATGTAAAAAATTATTTCATTTTCTTTGTATTGTTTTTCATCTTTATTGAGATATAATTGACATGGACTATTGTGTAAGTTGAAGGTATACAATGTGTTGATTTAATACACCTATGTATTATAAAATGATCACTTCTATAGGGTTAGCTAGCACCTCCATCATGTTTTATAATTACCATTTCTTTACTGTGGTGAGCACATTGAAGATCTATTTTCTTAACAAGATTCAGGTATAAAATACAGTTTTATTAACTATGATCACTATGCTATATGCTAGATCACCAGAACCTATTCACCTTATAACCGGAGGCTTGTTCCCTTTGGCCAACATATTCCCCAGTTCCCCACCCCCCATTCCCTGTTACCACTATTCCAGTCTCTTGTTTCTATGAATTTGGCTTTTCTAGATTCCACATGTAAGAGATATCATACACTATTTGTCTTTCTCTGTCTGACTTATCTCACTTAGCATGCTGCCCTCAAGGTTCATCCATGTTGTTGCAAATGGCAGGCTTTCCTTCTTTCTCATGGTTGAATAATGCTCCATTATATAGGTATCTTCTATATATATAAAAGCCTAATATGCAACTTGTCCCCTTGGGAGTTCAACCGGTAGACCGGGAGTTTGATCACTCACTACGATGTGCACTGACCACCAGGGGGTGGCGCAGAATGAAAGAAGGCGGCGCCCAGCAGCTGGGGAAGGGAGGCCCTAGCCGGCAGCAGGCAGGCCCTGATTGGCGCTGATTGCTGGATCAAGCACTACCAGAGGGATCCCAGATTGCGAGAGAGCACAGTCTGGGCTGAGGGACACCCTCCCATGCATGAATTTTGTGCAGCAGGCCTCTAGTTATTGATAAAATAATAATGTTATCTCATTAAGGTATTAGCCCTTTATCCTACTTGTTGAAAATGTTTTCCCTAGTCTGTTATTTTTCCCTTTTCTCTTTTTCCCCTCCCTTTCTTTGTTCCTTCCTTCCTTTATTTCTGTTGTTTGAATGTTCATTTAGTCAAATCTGTTGATCTTTTCCTTTGACTTCTTTGTGTATAAGCCATAAGAATGTGAATACTGGTAGCAGAAAAAAGACAGGCACCTAATACATGAGGTGGGAAAATTTCTCTAGCTTTGTGTTGCTGGCTAGTTTACACCTCATTCCCTCTTTAATTTAGGATTTTTTTTGAGTCAGATGATTCACTCACACTTTGAAGGGTTTCGACATCTTGGCATTGCACCTTCGTTCTATGCGATTAGGAACAAACAGGAAGAAAGCTCCCTTTTCTCTCCACCCACCTCCCTTTGTAGAGACTATGAAGATGGCAGGAGAGGAGAAAGGCGGCTGACCTGAGTGTTGGAGGAAAGAAGGGGATTATCATAGTGAAATGTGTTTGAAGGAACCAGCTACCTACCTTCTGAGTGAAAACTGTACTAAAGAGGGAGGCGACTGGTGGCGGGGGGTGAGGTGCGGACAGTGGGGAGTCAGTGTTTCTTGACTTAGCAGAGCTGGCTCTTAGGACCAACTCAAAGGGTCTGTGTACAGAGGGAACGTTGATATTGGCCCCGGTGTACCACTGCATTACATGAAAGGGTAGAAAACTAGCCATTAAGTAAGATGGAAATGTTACGCCAGCCCTGTTCTGGATATATCTAAAAATCAGAACATGGAGGCTTTAAAAGGTTAGTTTGAAAGGGCCTGACTCCCAGGGTTTCCCATCTGGATTTTCAATATCTACTGTTTCCCATGGGGCCGTGTGCAGGGCAGGGATGGTGCCAGTGGTCACAGAATCAAACAGAGCATGTGTGCCACTCCCTGGCCGCCGGGAACGACTGTCCAGGCAATTCTCGTGGGAGTGAGGGGGATGTAAACATCCTGTTTCCCTTGGGTTATTTACACATACGCTCCCATTGCCATGTGGCTTATGTGACATATTTGAGCAAGAACCAACAACTTGATCTATTAGCTTAATTGACCTAAAAAAGCCATTAAGATTTAACCATTCGGAATTTCTGTGATGTTTATACAGTGAACGCAATGGCTTGGAGCAATCAGTAATTGTAATGAGAGGTGACTAGAAGAAGTTACATAATTTTGAGCTGTTTAAGTGTTGTGCAAAACTCCAAAAGGGAAAATTATGAATTCTTAGTGACACAGAAGATGAATTCTGTGCTGCACTCAAGAGCCATTCATGTCTGGTACTAAGAGTGGCCCCTATCAGCCCCTGTCGTCACCAATAAATGTTAGTGCTGTGCGGGCATATAAGTGACGACTGAAAAACAAGCAAACAGGCGAACTTGCAGATGGGAGGACGGCTGGCCTTCGGGCAGTTCTCCTTCTGGTTAGTGACCTCAGGAAGCAATCTGTCTTTTATTCCTGTTTAATGTAAGTGCCTTTCATCCAACCTGACTCATTCCTTAGAGCTGGCCCACAGGGGACACTTAGATGGGGTCAACTTGACTGACTGGTGGAGGGAATGGCAGGGGAAGAATGGGTGCTCTGCCTGCTAGTCCTTGTTTGAGGGCAGCTAACGTTGCTGTAGGTCCTGGGGAGCCCTTCTGGGACCGTATTTTCATTTGGGCAGAACCTTGGTGTCTTTGTGGCATGGTCTTTATCTAGAGCAGTGGTTCTCAACCTTGGAAATTCTGTTTCTTTGTTATGGGGTGGGGCCACAACATTAGTAACAAAGAAACAGAATTTCCGGGAGGATGAGGCCCAGAAATCAGGATTTTAAAAAGATTCCCAGGTGATTCTAACGTGCAGCCAAGGTTGAGAAGCACTGATCTAGAGGCAATAGCTCTGACCTCTTAGAATTGACGATGTAACAGCTGGTATATAATGGATTCTGGGGACCATTCTGAGACGTTCAGGGTGGTGGTTCTCTAAGTATGGGCTCTGGACCCACCATATCATCATCGCCTGGGAATGTGTTAGAAATGCAAACTCAGGCCCCTCCTGGGAACCTGTGAGAAATGTACATTCTCAGGACCCAGGCAAGACCTCCTGCATCAGAAACTCAGGGGTGAGGCCCAGCTGTCTCTGCTGTAGCGAGCCTGCTGGGTGAGCCTGATGCACGCTGGAGTTGGGGTTTCCCTGTTTTAGAGTGTGCCAGGTAAGGTATGTAATCCACACAGCATCTCTCTGGAGTAGAACCTATTTTTAAAAGTTTCAATGTAGTAGATGAGAAAAGAGACAAAGGAATACACCCACGGTTTCACAGCATCAGAACTGGGATTTGAACCAGGTATGCTGGCCCAGGGCCAGGATCTTCACCACTGCACTGAGACGTGTGGACGGTAACACTTCATTAGGGGGGAGGAGGAGGACACACTTTACAGATAATGAGGAGCAGGGTGAGTTTTATTCAGATATAGTTCCCCAGCTGGTAACTGTGTGCTGGAGCCTGTTCCTACCAGCTTGAGAGAACCAATTGTGAACATCTGCTCTTCCCAAATCCGTGTATAGTGATGTCAGGTTGGCGGCTTGAAATTGGCCTTGGTGGGGATATTTACACCAAGGAAACTATCAGCACTGCGAATAGGGCTCCCTGCCTCCCCCCACTTCAGCCAGTTGTTACACATTTACTGGCACACTGCTGCCTAAATATATTCTTAATCATTATATGCTAGTGGCCCGGTGCACAGATTTGCGCACATTGAAAGGAAATTAATTATAAGAAATATTTTAATATCCCATTCACCCTTTCTCTATAATAGAAGTGTCAACCAAATTCACGATTGACGATGACAGATCAAAACACACGTGTGCGATTGGTGCCAGCGAGAGCTTTATATGTATTGTGCATGCGTGAGTCAACTTAGCCTTTTATAGATATAGAATAAACTTGCTTAATTAGATCTGCTTTCTGATTTAGCTAAACTTTTTTCCAGCCCAGTGAAGCACCCCAACTTCTCTTTCGGATAATTTTCAGCAACACAGCAGTAAATATCAACACGAAGCAGATTATTATTGTAGATCACACAGGGAGAACAAAGGGTAAAATATTTAACTGCAGCAGGGTTTGACTATATTCTGTGCAGTGAGAAAACCTGAAGTCATTTTCAAGGTCCACGATTTCTTACTTCTTTTCAGTTGGGTCAAGTTTCTAAACTTTCTAAATCTCCGTTTTCCGGCTAATGAAAAGAAAATAGGATTCTACTGAGTCTCTTATCTACCTACTCCAGGATTTCTGTGAGGATCAAATGAGATGCAGCATTGGAAAACGCTTCACAGACATTTGGCTAAAGTGTAAAATGTTTGCACCTGGCTATAAAGCAAGCCATGTTCCTGGGCTGAAGAAACTGCAAGGAGGCTAGTTGTTGCAAGGGAGAGGAAACCGGGCGTTGCTATTTGATGTCATTACCTGGAGCCCACAGCCACCATTTCCGGGCTGGGCTGGGCTGTGTGCCGCATTTTGCGCCATGGGGTCTGCGATTTGGTGGGCTTTTGCTCTGGGGTGGTGGTGGGGCCTGTATCCCACTTGGGGGAAACTGAGTGTTGCTTTGTGGGTGCCAGGTCCCTGGTGCCGTTTCTCTGTAAATGGCCAGTGTGCATCACGGCAGCTCCTGCGTTGAGCATCTGCCCTCTGGTGGTCAGTGTGTGTCATAGCGACCAGTCGGACGGACACTTAGCATATTAGCCTTTTATGTATATAGATTCTTAGTAATATTACTTACCAATTATACAGGCTAATTTGAAGCAAGCACCATTCATGGATTCATTAATATTCTAGCTGCACCTATATTTTCCCATGTCTGCACAATTGATTTGACAACAGCAGAACTCTGGCACCTTAGAGTGAGAAAGGGAACTTGGAGTTTATCTTTCAGTTCTCTGAGTTCAAAAGATAAAAGGCCAGGAATAACGACTTGTGTTGGAGGAGCTCCAGGATTTTAGACATCCTTCCTGGGCACTTTTGATACCCATTGGGGTGAGGTGGGGGTGCATACAGCTGGCCCAGGCCTGAGAGGCAGCAGCTGGTGGAAAATGTGGTGAGAAGGAGGGCAGAGTGGAGTTCCCTCTCTGTGGCGGGGCCAGGGTGTGGGAGAGATGTGGTCGGGGGTTCCCTGCTTCTGAAACAGGGTAATGAATTGAAATGTCAACACAGAAGCTTCTCCAAACTTCTTGTCTCCCAGGGATTCGTGTTGGAACAACTGAGGATTTGAGATTTCAGGGTTCCCAGGCCAGGGGGCCAGGCCCTTCTGTAGTTTCCTGCCAGCCTCTCATTCCATCTCTGTCTTGGATGACCGGTTACACTCCTCATGGGCTCATGGGGTGTCCCTCTCCTCAGACGGTATCAGGAATGAATTAGCATGTTTCCCTCCGGTAAGTGATCCTCTCTTTGAGTAAACATCCCCTGGGTTTCTGTGATGTGTAACTAATGGAGTGCTAAACTCTCAGGGCTGGTTTGAGACTCCAAGCGCACACGTGTTGCCAATCCATCATGCTCCTAATACTAATTAACATAGCAGGGACACAGCAAAGCCACAGATCCTGCGCACACTACCCGGCTCGGGTTACGCTCTCACAACAATCTTGCTGTTGACCCAGCGAGAGTGCATGTTGGGAAAAGGAGCTCCGGCCACTGCTCCCTGGCTAGCTCTGCCCTCCGCCCCCCCTCTGCACCCCCCGCTCCAAATGTCACTGTGCATCAGTACAACTGAGGTGCCCTCTGTCCATCTGGCCATTCGGCTTCAGGGATGATGCCTGAGTTCAGAGTGTGGCAGGGCAGGGCTCCCAGCCTGACCGGGAAGCAGGCTACTTGTTCATGCCGAGATTTCAGGCCCCGCCTGGATCACAGATCGTAAGCGAACCTCTCAGGAAGACTCTGTCTGACTGAGAACTGGGTCACCTGGATGGTGCAAAGAGCAGTATCCCTCACATCAGCCAAATAGAAAGGCATCTCTCTCTTGATTGGGTGTTGGTTACATGGGATACACATTTATCAGAAATCATTGACTTGTACGCTTAATACCTGTGTGTTTTGCTGGATATACATTCTCCCTCAATGAAAAAGTTTTAAAAATTGCCCTGTGCAGCTACCTACCAGAATGCATCAGGAGTTTCTGAATGTCTTAACATCAAAACAGGATATAGAAACAGATGCTGAGGTTAATACAGTCATAGGCACTCACAGCCCTGCATGTCCAGTCTTGTGGTCATTATTCTCTAATGACATTATTCTCATTAATTTAAGTGATTATGGGTATAAAGGTATAAAATAAATTATTTTAAAAAATAAATGGAAGGGCATGCTCGAAGTCCATTCCTGGTGGAGCCTCATGTTCTAGCAGTGGTTGGTATATAAACTACTAAAAATTCCTGCTTTAGCGGCCTCCCATAAGGGGCTATCCAAGGGAAACATGATAAAGTGTTTGTAGTCTAGTGTTGAAATGCTCAGCAAACAAATCCTGCATAATCTAGCATCCAGCTAAGCCCCCTTTCCTCAGTGTCCATGATTTAAGGACCACCAGGCTGGGCTGGGCTGGGGGAAGTGAGGCCCAGAATCATCAGGTCCCCACTCCCGTGTCATTCAGGGGCTCAGAGTGTAACCGTTTCTCAGTGGGGCTTCTAGAATGTTCCCTTTTGCAGAAAGAGTTATTAAGCTAGTATCTGCTTGCAAATCACTTGAGTAAAAAGATCTTTCCCAGCTCAGTCTAATGTATCTATCATTCTATAGCATAATGAGGGGATGTTTGCACGAGTACACATCTCATGTGAGATGTTCTTTATTATCTTTCCAGACTCAACAAATCTCTTCATGTTGAAGAATGCCCAGCGTGCAGTGCAGAAAAAGTTATGTATAATGTAAGAGGTTGCAATATTTTAAAACCACATATACTTAATAGTTACATGAAATAGAAAATAATAACTATGCATAATCTAGAATGTTATCATTTTTAAAAATTAGATATGACAAATAGTTCCATAAAAGTAAGAGACGCTGCCGTGACTGGTTTGGCTCAGTGGATAGAGCGTCGGCCTGCGGACTGAAGGGTCCCGGGTTCGATTCCAGTCAAGGGCATGTACCTTGGTTGCGGGTACATCCCCAGTGGGAGGTGTGCAGGAAGCAGCTGATCGATGTTTCTGTCTCATCGATGTTTCTAACTCTCTATTCCTCTCCCTTCCTCTCTGTAAAAAATCAATAAAATATATTTTAAAAAAAGTAAGAGACGCATTTGAAATAGTTTTAAGAGTTGTATTGCATGGATAGAGAAAGAGGACCTAAAATTGGTTTGTTTGTGTTCCTCCATGTCTCAATATTTGTAAAGATCAGGTTGTTGGTAGATGATGACTTTTCCCCCCCACATATTCTCAGCCTAGGGATTTGTTTATGTAACTGTCCAACAAGTAGGCACATCAAGAGAATATTAAAGCAAACCAACCATAAACCCTGGGAAAAGAGACAAAAAGACACACATAAATTATGTCACACTGTTGGGCTCAAAAAACATCAGAGGAAGAAGCTAAATGCTCATAACAGACAGTAGCCAGCACTTAAATAAACAATTAGATTAAGAATAGCAGTGTCAGCACGCGACAATTTGGTAATTAGCAGATTGTCCATGGCTTTGATCCAGCTGTGGGATTACACTAAAATACAACTTCATTAACTGTGATATGGCTGGTAAACCCCTGATAATTAAATGTATCCTTCCTCCTAAGTATCTGCATTATATGGGCTTTCTATTGGGTTCTCAGTCTGTATACTCCTATAGTTAATTAGAGAATAAGCAGGATTTTTACCTGCTCAAAATTGATTTTAACGTTTCTTGCAATTCCAGTTCTTTTTTAGATTAGGTAGGATGACTTTCTCTGACATGATATACTCCCACCTCTTACATAGGGTGTGTTGTTTCATCTGCACATCCGTGATAGACATCACTAATCGATCACTCCGCTCTTCCCTGCCCAGCCTCAGGATCCTGTTCACGGTGCAGTGCCCGGGCAGCCACAACCTGGCGCTCTGAGTGGGCACTGGAACCGAAACCCACTGCCACTTTGCATCTGCTCACTGCCGCTTTCTGATTCAAGGATCCAGTTGGCCAGTGGTACTTTCTCTTTGTCGTCGATAGTTCCCCTTTTTACATACCCAGATCCAAACACCGAGTCTGGAAGTTTATCTGACAGACACAGTGTTTGGTGGTTCTGAAATGAAAAAGGGAAAAAGGAGTTTGTTGGATAGATATTCACCTAGTGGGTCTTGCAGTGACTGGGTCAGAGCAGGAAAATGCCCTGGATGTCATGGCTCCAACAGACTATTTGAGAGCCTAGGTCAGTGATTATTAATCCACATTGGGCATCAAAGTGCCTGGTTCCCACTTCCTGTCTGTTGGTTCAGCACCTGCAGGCATGGTGGCCTGGGTGGTGGTTTTAGGAGGAAGGGGAGCCATAATCTCACAGGTGGTTTCCACCTGTTCTGGGAGTTGAGAACCTCTGCCATTGGGGGGCAGATACAGTATTTAGCCCTGTTGTTGGAGAGGTTGCAGTAATAGGATGCTGGGGCCTGGATGCTGAGGGCGTCTAAGTACAGGACTCTTGCTATCAGGCCTCCATACAACTTAGTACCAAGAGAGAGTTGCTAATGCCTTAGTGACCGTGTATTTATCCTTATCTATGTAGTGCTATTTGCCAACAATCTGTGTCCCGATTCTCAAATGTTAGGGATAATAAGAGGGGGCAGTCATATAGATGACATTGACTATTTTATACGTAAGTCATCTGCATTCTCGTGTATATACTCTAATGTACGCTTGAGATTTCTGCCATTGCCACAGACACTGTTTAAGGGAATGGGCTCGCGAGTTAGATCTACATAGTTTTGAGTTATCTAGGAATATGGCTAATTAATCAGATGGGTGACCTTGGGCAAGTTTCTTAAACTCTGTAAGTCTAAAAAATGGACACAATGCTGATTCAGAAATGAATTAGATACTCTATTCATGTATCTGCCCCAAGTGGGTGCTCTATATGCAGTAGTGCTTTTATTTTGCCCAAAAAGCTTGAGTAGCTGGTCTGATCTCAGACACTGGCATTCATGCTGAGTGACAGTCTGCTTCGATGTTTTATACTTTTATTTACCGAGGTTTTCTATCTCCCTCAGAGTGAAGGCCCAGGTCCTCTGGGCTCTGTATGACCTGTCCCTCCCAAACACTTGTTCACCACCACTGTCTCCCCTGCTCATTCTGACACAGCTGCATCTGCCACTTCCTGTTCCTTAACCAGGCCAAGCGGATTCCCACCTTAGGGCCTTTGCACTTGTCATTTTCTCCGGCTGGAATGTTCTTCCACCAGAGAGCAGCGCCTCCTTCAGGTCTCCACTCCAATGTCCCTTCTCTGTGAGGCCACTCTGTATAGAACATCACCACCACTAGCCACTCCTTCTTACTCAGGGTTATTACTATTTTTTTAATGGCACTGATCACTATCTGACATATTATGTACTTTCTTGTTTGTTATTGTCTGTCTTCCTCCCATGAGGCCCGGGGCCTGTCTGTTTTTTGGTTTTTTTGTTACTGCTCTATTCCCAGAGCTTAGAAGTGAGCCCAACACACAGTAAGTACTCAGCAGATGTCTGTTAAATTAAAGAATGAAAGACTCAAAAATTAACAACTTAATCATTTAATCAACAAATATCCACTGACCACATATTTTCTTTCAGGTGTTGTTCTAGGTGCTGTCAGGGGCATAAAGAGTTTTAAGATACGGCCCCTACTCTTTTTTTTTTTTTTAAGAAAGTATTTTTTTAATATATTTTATTGATTTTTTACAGAGAGGAAGGGAGAGGGATAGAGAGTTAGAAACATCAATGAGAGAGAAACATGAGAGAGAAACATCGATCAGCTGCCTCCTGCACACCCCCTACTGGGGATGTGTCCGCAACCAAGGTACATGCCCTTGACCGGAATCAAACCTGGGACCTTTCATTCTGCAGGCCGACGCTCTATCCACTGAGCCAAACCGGTTACGGCATGGTCCCTACTCTTAAGGAACTTACAGCCTTGATCTAGAAAAATGACTTAAATCCAAACAATTAAAACTAAGTAAAATAATGTAACAGTAACATAATACAAGGTAGTAGATGATATTGAGATAAATCAGAGGTCAAAGGAAAAGATATTTCTTGGATGGGGTCGGGAGAGGTTTTTCATAAAAAGTGGGATCTGAACAAATCCCAAGAGATGGCAGATTGTGATCAGATTGTGGTGGGCAGAGAACCGAGGGGCTGGCAGCATTGGAAGGATATAGAGGAGGTGTCAGTAAAGACCTGCAGGTATGTAGAGGGCATAGGGTCACCCCGTGTGGGTGGATTTTTAGAGGCAAAGGTGGGATGAGGTTGTAGATGGCTTGCAGGCTGGACAAGAGCTTTAGGGCTGGGGCACTGTGTTGAGGAGTGGACCACGGCGGTGTCATCCGGCGATGTATCTGCTGGTATGTGTAGGGGAACATGTGTCATCCGGCGATGTGTTGGTGGTATGTGTAGGGGAACTGAGTTTGGGGAGGCTTGCCAACAGAGGAGGCTATGGAGACAAGGCAGGCCGAGGACAAGGCAGACTGGGCCACACACCGGCAAGAAGGCTGGCCTTGAAAGTAAGCTCTTGATTACACAAAGGCTGGTTAGAGAGCTTGAGAATAACAAGGCCTACTGACACTTCTTATCTTTTTTATATTAACTTTGGTTTTTGGGTCATTTCATGGTTCACTGGCCCCTTTAACTTAGATCAGAAGGGTGAAACCTAGTCTTTTTTTTTAAAAAAATAATGGTTTATTGATTTTTAGAGAGAGGAAGGGAGGGAAATATTGATGGGAGAGTGATCTGATCTGCAGGCACCCCTATGGGGATAGAGCCAGCAACCCAGGCATGTGCCCTGACCTGGAATTGAACCCATAACCCTTTGGTACACGGGACAACGCCCAACCACACCGGTCAGGGCAAAACCTATTCTTTTAAAACCTTTCTCAACCCCCATTTTAAAATCGGTTTGCAGAGGGGTGCAGATTTGGGTCTGGGGCTTTTATAAACATTTAAAAATAAACATTATGGATATTATTTTAGTGTTTTATAAACATTAATTACACTGGGCTGTGAGTTTAGTAAGATTAGTTCACTTCACCTGCCCATCCCCAGTCCCAAATGCCCAGAGATGGAGATGTGGGCTCCCTCTTGCAAACCGCGTTGGCCGTCTGACTCAATGCTCACAAGTGTGTTTTGCTTAGACACGGCTCTACTAGCAAGGCGGAACAGTGGAGTTAAACAAATGTTTTGCTAGTCTCTGAGGCCCTATCAGGTCAATGGACTACTGCGTATGCCTATAAGAATGGTCTGTTTCTGTCTGTTTAGAGACATGGCCTGCTTCCCCACTCCTGGAGCCCAAGTGATAGAGGCAGAACAGTTTGAGTCTCTAATTACTTAGCTTGTTGCCTCAACTGTCCTCGGGGGGTTCTTTTAGTAACAGCCTATGTGATGGATTGAACTTAACTTCTCAAACACATTAGAATGATCCAGTTCTGAGTTGGAATCTTGGAGCACCATCAAATGCGGGTTTAAAATTATTCTTATAGTGTCATTGACAATTAAATTAAAACACACACACTCATTGCATACAAAGGAAGGAAGCCTCAATGTTTTTCACTATTAAGCAGCTGGGGTGATAAGAACATAAATAAGAGTGAAAATGCATTCATAAAAATGCCTCTGAAAGCCCATTAAGATCTGCTTTCACAGAGGCAATGAATGATAGAATATTATGGATAGCTTTTCCTTCTGTTCTGGTTTTTCTGTGAGCAGCTGCCTGAAATTTCAAAATGACTCTACTGCAGCTTAGTAGGGCTGACTTGGATTGAGATTAATTACCTCCTAGTTGGATGTGACTCAAAACGAAGGTAGGACTGGGTCCAAGGCCCCTGAGGATGGTTATCAAATAACACGGTGGCAGAAAGCAAGTGGCTCCCATGAAAAAAATGCCTTGCCTGTCACCCCTGAATAATCCCAGTGCACATGATAAACCGCACCCCCAACTTCCTTTCTTAGAAAATTGTAATTATTGAATAGTTTAAAGGTAGCCTATTTTGGCTGATTTCATTTAAAATATTGCAAACAGTAAGAAATAGACATGAAATGGTTAGCACCGAGATACGTCTCCTTCCCCAAACCAGGCACCACAGATTTTGTATTTTTCCTATCAATTTAATTAGTTTCACAGTTTTTAGAGAAATGAATTTTGCAGAAGTAAAAGCTAATTATACTTCTTATACTTCTTAGAAAGCTTTTAAAAATGCTGTTTCTAATTTGTGTCAAGCATGAGAAATTTGGTTAATAAATCTTTAATGCTTTATAAGCATACAGGCAAAAGCAAACATGAAGTTAATTATGATATCGATTTATCAAAAATTTTTAGATAAAATTCCATATTTAATACCTTCCCAGAAAACATCATTTACACACAATGTGGATTTTTAAGTGAATATTCTAAAATTTCTTGATACGTACTTTGTTTTTCTGAGTATGACACAGAACAAAGTTTCTTTCATTTCCCTTTGCTTTTTTTTTTTAAACAGAGAAGTTGTTAAAAAAACACACAACACGACCAAAACCTTTCCTGGAGTAGTGATAACAAAAGTACAGTTATTTATCTGCACCTACCAAATATGTATACCCCAACAGCAATAATCGCTTATAATTATGGAACTTTAGGAAAGTGGAAATAATTTGGTCCTGTCATAGAATCTATAATTTAAATGGATCCTTAAACCACTTTTGCTTTCACTAAGCATTTGGTAACTTCCCAAAGACTTGAGAGTCTTTCCCATCACAGGCTACATGTCTGGCTTCTTCTCCTCTTCAACTTCTAATTACCAAACACCCTCAAATCTAGATTTAAAACACCAATGTTTATGTTACCCCCCTCAAATAAGGAAGAATTGGTTTTCTCAAACTTGCTTTTAAAAAAGTTGTTGGTTGAGCTGAGCTTATGCATGAAAAATTTCATCCCAGAAGGAGAATATTTTTGGAAAGGAGAGAAGGGAAACAGGGCTTTGAGTGAAAGCGTGTGTGTAAACCGTAAGTGGAGGGTGAAAGGTTGTAATTGACAGGTCCCTTCTGTGGTGCAAAAGTCACCACTACGGTAACATTAAGCTACACGCACTCAGGCAGCGGCCCCACTTGTGTCTTGACTGGAAAAACGTTTGAAATTCCGGAACTGGGATCCTGTAGCCAGAAAGGAAAATTAAAACGTGTTAAGCGAGGAAGTTCATTGATTTTTAAGATGTTTTATCTTCAGTCAGGAACAGACATCTTTTTTAAAAACTGTTTTAAAACACCAACAATCCACAGGGACAAATAAAAAAGAAAGAAATCATAACAATGAAACTCTGCATCTGGTTGACATTTAATGAAGCTGCCAGAGTACAAACAAATTTCAGGACAACCCTAGTGACATATTTTTAAAAGAGAGTGCAGGAAAAAAAAACACACATTGGCTGAGTAGATATTGACACCACATGTAAGGGAACTATCAATATTTATTACATCATGGATTTGCCAAATGACACGGGGCATCTGGGAATACTATAGAGAGTGCTATAACTGGAACTTGATTATGTGCTTTCATATATTGGACTGTACTGAGGCCAGATCTAGTTCTTTTGGAAAAGATAAGTGAAGTCTACTGACTTTGTAATTCTTAAGTAGATGAAAGTTAAGTGTGCAGATGTCTGCATGAATTGTGCAAACTGGGATGAAGAAAAACTGCAGAAAAGAAAACAACAGCAACAACAAAAACCCTGTATTTTGAGATCCTGGGAAGTTGTTAACGTCAGTGTGATGCAGGCAAAGTTGTCTTAGGCTGGGCTCAGTACATGTTTTCACTCCTGGGTGAAGAGTAGAATTCTCAGAGTGGGGAGGAATCCAATAGGTTCATAGCACTAAACCCAGGACTGAGGTAAGCTCTCTGCTCAAGGAACTAATTCCAGGCCCGTCCAGTGTAACAATCCTAAACCTTTGGCAGGAATTGTTAATTCCTGTGTGTTTTAGAGGAAGTCCCCCAAGTTGGATAGAAAAGCAAGCTATGGGAAATTCAGTTCTAGACTTTAGAATCTAGAGCCACGATTCACTTTAGCTACCTGTGTCTCTGTATGCAGTCCACTGGTATCAAACCAGGTGCTTAAATAATGGGTATTTTACTGGAATAATTTATCACAAAATTGTGAATTCTAGAAAGTGTCAGATCTTTTTTTAAATTACTTCTTTTTATAAAAACATATTTTTATTGATTTCAGAGAGGAAGGGAGAGAGAGATAGAAACATCAATGATGAGAGAGAATTATTGATCAGCTGCCTCCTGGGGATTGAACTTGCAGCCTGTGCCCTGACCAGGAATCGAACTGTGACCTCCTTCCTGGTCGACACTCAACCACTGAGCCATGCTGGCTGGGAGAAAGTATCAGATCTGAGACCCAAGAAATTCCATCCAATTGGTACAAGTAAATCTTACCATCTCAGTCAATGGAGCTGCAGCTTTGATTGACGGAAAGGCAGAGGACTTTCTGAAGCATGTTTCTGAGCAGAAAGAAAGGTGGCCTATGGCAACTATTAAATCTGGCTAATGAATATACAGATATTATATATCCATATAGGGATATGGATAGCCTGGATATCACACTATTGAATTAGACTAATGGGTGTTATACTATTCGGCCTACTTTTAAATATTCTAAAAATTTTCATTATAAAATGTGTAAGTAAAAGAAAAGAGAACAGTTCAGCTTATAGTTGCAGTTGGCAAGCAGCTTAGCAGACAGAGAGTGGAAGATGAACCTTTTCTTTCCACATAATAAGTTTCTTTGGAAGAAATGGAAAACATTTGGGTCAACCTGTTTATTTAGCAAGGCTTTATTACCTTTCTGCATTCCTCCTGCTTTTCAAAGTGAGAATCCTATTTTCTTCTCAGTGCTTCCACAGGGATACAGAAATCTATGCAAACATTTCCATAGCTTTGTTCTCTGGTGGCCACAGGGGAGGCAAGGCACTGGCTTTTGTATTTGGCTGATGAAGGAATGTAATGGCAGCTTCATGTGAGAGGAGGGTATTGCTTGAGCAACCATTAATACAACAGCATCTGCATTCACCTCTGTGGCCTTTCACAACATCATCTTTTTTTGATCCTATCTACTTGCTTACTCAGGGCATGATGTTCCTTGGCTGGAAAGGGAACAAAATAAGACAACAGGGACGTCATTAATACCTTATGCTCAAAATGCTTTATGATTTTCTAAGAACTCCATTTCTTGTTCATTTTGAGCTTAGGAAACTGTTGATAACAGGCAAGGAAAATATTTATTATTCCTTTTTACAAGTGAGCAACTGAGGCTTCGAGAGGTGAAGTGACTTGTCCAAAACTCTCAAGAGGCTCCAGAAATGACTTGGGTTGGTTATTCTCTCCGTGCCCAGGTTGGTCTACACAGCTGCCTGCAATCTTTCTATTACGTGGATTTGTCTTGGGTCATTTCCTACCACCAAATTTTAGCCTGCCTCGCTGGCTACAAAGTGAAATTCTGAAAATGTTATGCACGGAAAGTGCCCCCTGCTCCTCAGGGCGGTTTTTGCTGAGAGATTTGCCAAATTGAAGCAGGAGTGGAGAGAGAGGATGGGTGTGGAGAAGGGCGGAGAACAAGGATATGGTTGGTTGAGAGAAGAGTCTGCAGAATTTGTGTTCAGGGAGATCAAGTTGGCTTCTTCTGGAACAAAGAGCTGGAGGCTTGGGAGGGGCTGGGGTTGGTTTCCTAGAAGCTGGCACGGAGGGCCCCACAGCTACTTCCTGGTGGGAAGGATGTGGAAATGGGATGGTTCTGATTCAGATCTGGGTTCTGTTGTCTGAGTCCTGTCCCCAGGACAAAACAGCCTCTGGGAACTTGCTTCTTTAACTGTAAAATGAAGAGCTGTGAAGAGTCAATACCGCCAAGCTGGCAGGGTCTAGCACTGAATCTGATCAATGGTGGGCCCTCAATAATTGTGATTGTTTCTCCTTTCCTTCTTGGCAAAGTCATACCAAGAATCAACACAAGAAGGACTCTCTCCGTTCTTGGAAATAAAAGCTGAAATGCTGGAAGGAGCAGGAATTAGACCCCCTCACACCACCTCGGCCCCCCGCAGAGAATCACATGACCCCTACAACCTCCCCTTCCTCTGCTGGTGACCCTCCAACTTTCCCAATGGATTACTGTACACTATCGACCTCGGACGCCTCCTGGAAACGGGAGGTGGCAAGGATTAAACGCGGCGGGTGTGCGCTGCTGCTCTGTTCCGGCGACCATGGGACCCTGGGCCGGTGGTCAGTGGCTGGGTCGCTATGCCTCAGGCTCTGCGGAAGGAGGGTCGACAAGCCAGCCCCACAGCGCCCCCGCGCGGCCTCTTGCTCCAGGGTGGACACACCTGCTACTGGTTTCAGGGAAGCTGGGTCCTCCAGCAGTGACCCCAGCGTTTGGCAATGCAATCGGCTGGGGACCACTAGACACTGGGGGAGGATCAAAGCATTCTCGCTGGTCCGAAGCGCCCAGGGTTGCAGTTTTGTTAGCCTGGCCTCACCTCGTTAATAAATTTTCTGCGACAGAAGGGGCAGGAGTGGAGGGCTAAGGGGGGCTTGGTGGGCAAGAGTAGGGGACTGGAGTTTCTTGCACCTGCGCTCCCCGCCATTGCGTTAAATCAGCGTGAAGCAAGTGACAGCTCCCCCGCGCTTGCCCCTTCTACCTGCCCATCTCCCTCCTTTAGAACACCCGCTGGCTCTCTGAGGTCAGCCTTTTCAAAGAGAATATATTTCATGTGGGCTCTTAAAGTTTATGTAGCACTTTGCTATAAGGGGTGCACCCTCAAGCTGGACTTTCTCTCTCCCTGTCCCCTCGTTTTCCTCCCCAAACACCTCCTTACAAAACCTTCACATGAGCCTTTTCCATTTTTTTTCACCCCATGTAGAAGTATTAAAAAAATATGGGGAAGAACATTGGAGATGATGTCGTTCAACTTCGTCGTTCACTTTGCAGAGTAGCCAGTCAAAGCCTAAAGGAGTGCTGGTGAGTAAAATGGCTCAAGATCAAGGGTTACTTTAGCTGGAAAAGCTAGCAATAGAACAGGAGAGTCCCTGGAGTCTTACTGGTTTTTTTCCACCACTTATTTCATAGACTGAAAGAATCCCAGAACTCTGTCTTTTAGAGGTGTCTGTGTTTTTGCCAATTGGCTTCAAGACATGGGATCATACTTCAGTCGCTTGGATATATGGACAGTCACTTGTTGTCCATATGAGAGCAAAGACTGAGCCAAATACAGTTTGATCCTCTCTTCTTATCCACTCCCTCCCCACCCCACCCCAATCCACCAGGACAGACACTACAGAACATCTATGTGGTGCAAGTCCCTCTGCTGGAGTCTTCCCCAGGCTAGGGTAAAGCTTGAGCATAGGGATGCTCCTGATAGAATTCCGGAGGAACCCCTCCTGCCAGCAAGAACACTCCAGAGAGACTTCCCAGAGATAACAGCAAAGGAAATATTTTGGCCCTTCCCTGAGCCCAAACCCAGACCACAGAGGCTGCTTATCACACAGGACAGGGCTCCGAGGCTTGTTTACTAGTAAGCAGGCGGGTGATTTATTTATTTATTTATTTACTCATTTACTTATTTATTTATTTATTTTTTGCTCAAACTCCAGCCACAATGGACCTAATCTAGAAGCCACAAGATCGTGGGACCTTTATGACTTGTGAGAACTCTTTGTCACCTGAACAAATCGTCATTGGATCTGGGCTCTCGGGAATGGCATCTTTTGTGAAACTATTCTATGTCCTCATCTTTCACCAGTTGACAGGTTTTTTGTTTTGGTTTGGTTTTCACATTATTGACTAGGATTTTGTCTAGACAGGATCAATCGCACAAGTACAGAGGAACAGAAATGTCACCAAGATGTCAAAATCAACACCAAAATTTGTTTCTAATCCCCTCCCCACCCTTCTTGGACTTTCAGTGTGCCCTTGATCTTGTTATCTAAGCCATGAGTGCATCAAAAGGGAGTCAAAATTTGTTAAAGTTTTTAATGTTTGAGATATAATTTAGAAATCACCGAATTGTACCCCTCATTTTATAGTCAGGGAATCTGAGGCCCAGGAAGGTGAAAGGATTTGCCCAATGGCTCTTACACATGGATGACATTAAGTTTCCACCATTGTGCCTGCCCCATGAACGCTTTGCTCCCCCTCTCCCTCTCTTGATTCTTTTCTACTTGGTAGTTGTACTGTTGGGGAAAATATGGAGAGTGATTTCAGTGTGGATAAAATGTTAAACCCCAATACGGGATGGGAGTGGGGGTGGACAGTTCTCAGGGTTAAGGGTTTTCTGTTTTGGTTAATCATGAGGTCCCCTAGGGGCTGCAGGGTGGCACAGAGCTGGAGTCCCATGTGTGTGCCTGGCCTCCTGATGTGGACACCAGCCACATGCCCTCTGATGGCTGCTTTCCACAGCCAGGACACCACCCCTGGGCTGGAACCCAGGCCCCGCTACCTCCCCTGATGACCATTTGGAATGGGTACTGAGAAGTCAAGGAGGCCTGCGGTTGCCTCATCTTCTAGCCGAAAACTGAGCCACATTTTCCAGCATGGAGGATGGAAGCTGCCGGGTGGTGGGGTGGGTGGGCTGGCAGATCCTTCCATAAGCCCTGCATGATTGCTTTATAGTCCCAGCATCTGACTCCAGATCCTGCTGCAAAGGGCACTTAAAAAAATTGTATGAAGGCACGAAGGGCCCTGAAATTACTATGGCCTATTTGGCCCCATGCAGGCACTATACGGTATCCCTCCCCAAATGTATACACACACTTTGAATGATTATAAAGGCAGTGTTTATTAAAATACATTTCATTTTCAAAATTGAGTTATCAGCTTTAAAGTGTGTGTACATTTTTTGGGGGACACCCTGTATTTATCCCAGGAACTTCTGAGCCTCAATTTTCCTTCCCACTTGTGAACCGAGGGGCGCGCACTAAGCGCATCTTAAACGCCTGTGGTTTAAACCCTGCTTCCCATGGAAGAGGGATGAGAGCCCAGATTGCATTGTCCTTTTCTTTAGCGTTTTTTCCCCCCTCTTCTTTTGTTTTGGACATGCAGAGCAGAAAATGAGAGAATTCGAATAGCCTCGAGAACAGCTATATCTCGCAAGCTATCCCCCCACCCCCATTGCTTGTGACAGGTCGTATATTTCATTACGCAAAGCAAATTGAGAAATCATATCTCTGCAATCCCATCTGGGATTATTTATTTCGCCGCGTCCACAGCCGGTCAAAATTGTGAGACAATACAATGTTAAGAGTAGCTTTCCGCGAGAGGAGGTGGATTCGAGGTCAGTTCTTGAGAAACCAGAGCCATAATCAGGCCAGAGCAAAGCACTTCTACGGAGCTGCCCAGAAATTCCCCAAATCATTCACCAACTTAGGCAGCAGGTAGAGAGAGCCAGGCAACTCAGGCTAGTGGTGGAGGGCAGGGTCCCCCCTTCCAGTCTGTCTCCAGGCCTAGGCCTGGGCCTCGGAAGCTGGTAATAGGGCCTCAAAACTCTGCAGGTCAGTTCATCGAGTCAGAATGATAACAAGACTAACACAAATAACAGCTCCCAAGTATTGAATGTTCAGCATGGGCCATCAGTGTGCCAGGGGTGTCCACAAGCGTCATCTCCTTTAAGGTTATTTCCACTGAGGAAAGTGAATCGCAAAGGGAGGTTAAAGATCCTCTTCGCTGTACCCCAGCTGAGAAGCACCAAATCCGGCATTTTAACCCCTGTCTGTCCGATCTGAAACCCGGGCTCTCGGCCTCCAAACCGGATTGCCAGCGCGGAGCCAAAACACGCCCCCCCACAACCCCCCTCCCCTCTGAGAATCGCCCAGGGCCGCTCAACTCCAGTGGCCAAGGGTTCGATGAATCGCGCGACAGGTGGCTGGGCTAGGCTGCAGAGGTGGACAGGACTTGGAGCCGGACCCCAACCGCGTGGTCATGCAGAACCCAGGTCACGTGGAGTGGCAGGGGCCTGCCCGCTGGGATTCACAGCAGGGAGTTGGATGGGTCAGCAGGAGCCAATTGAAACATACATACTTTTTTTTTTTTTTGTAGTGGTATTTGTGGTAAAAAAAGAAAGCCATCCTCATCAAGAAAGAGAACAATTAGAAGAAGGGAAACTTCCTTTCCAGCTTTATTTTTCAGGTTCCCTAGCTTGACTTGCCAAGGCTTCGCACCGGGGTGGGTCTTAGCTACGCGGGGACCGGAAGGGGTGCGGGTGAGAGCGATTTGGGGGAAAGGGAGAGGGAGAGGGGGGCCTCCGCGCGGGCCAGCTAGGAGAAAAGCAAACGCCGCGCCACCCCGCCCAAGCGTACGGGCAGGGCAGCGGCAGCATAAACAGCGGCCCCACCGCTTTGTAATTTACAAGAGGGGGCTCCAATGGCATTTTTTGTAATTTGGTGTCGGTTTACAAGCCCAAAGCACTTCTGTTTCCTCACCTAACAGGTCTTCAGCCAAGGCCGGACCTCTTCTAAGAGAGGAACCTGGAGAAAGGCGCTGGATTCCCTGCGCTGCTCTCGCCTTTCAGTTCAGCCAGGGAGGCACGGGGCCTCCCGGAACTGCACGCGCTGCCGCCTCTGGGGTAAATAAATGTTTATTGAGCTCATACTATGCGAAGGCTCTCTATCCTCATTATTAAATGCCTTCACAACCACTAGGCCAAGGACGGCCCCTCTTCCCGTTTTGCACCTGAGCGACTGGGCCCACAAAACTAATCGACCAAGGTCATGTCCTCAGTGCAACCACCAGCCTTGAGCCCAGGCTCTCTGACTCATGGTCTCTGAATATTTACTCTGCTAACCTGCTTGTGCACCTTTAGATTCCTTTTTAATTTTCCCAGAAAATGCGGATAATTTCGCATTTCATATCGAAGTTCTTCATCTCAAACCTCCCGCCCTCCCGCCCCCTCCCACCCGACTTCACCTCTCAGCAGTGGGTGGGGTCGTGATTCCTAGGGGAGGTCAGGGCCAGGGAATGGAGTGTAATTCAACTGGATCCCGATGACAGGTGTACGCCCCCAAGTGCACAAGATGGGGTGCCGGGAGGGTAGGACTAGTGGGGAGAGGGGGGCAGTGGGAGATGGGCAGGGAATTCTGGAGGAAGCAGTGGGACTGTTCCCCTCTCCTGGCTGGTGCTGCACAGCTCGAGCCCTTATAGTTTACTGTACACAAATCGCACTTGTTTCCTCCGTACAGAGCAGCTTTTACAGTTCGGAACTAGTTCAAGGGCTGCCCATCTGCTTTATTTTAGTAAACAGCCGCTCAAGCCCATTTCTCCTGTTCCTTCCCGGGCCCCCTTCTCCCCAGGATAGTTGCCCCAAATTAACAAATCTATTTTCTTGATTTTTGTTCCTTAATCTTCATAATAACTGGTGAAAGGCTAATGATTTCCTGCTTTCCCCCACCCGCCAAGCAATTCATAAAAGCCCAGCTGGCCAACCGGAGTACACACAGCCGGCCGCGGGTGGGTGGGTTGTAGATTGCATACTCTTCGCGGAGCTTGGTTTCAAAGACAGAAATGTAACTAGCAGGGACACACACACACACACACACACCATAAGAGCTGATAAAAACGTGCCCTGTCCTGTTACAGGAGGGCTGCTCCTAATGTCAGGTACTAAGATGAGTAGGGTTGCAGGGGAATAAAATAAACGCGAACCCGTGGTGAGTCTTTCTGGCTGGTAGCGAAGGGCTCCAGGAACTTTCTAAGACTTAAGAGCAGAGGTCGACATAGCACCAAAGTGCTCACCAGTCCATTGCCCTCCCGCAGACCACTGTGTGGACCAGGGCTCCTCTTTAAATCTGTTTCTTCATTGGAAAATCGGGGGGAAAAATAACAATTCTTCCGCAGTCAAGAATCCAAACTAACATAGGTGAACAAACGTACTTTGGTAAGTATAAGGGGCTACGCCAAAGGTGAAACCCACTGGTGTTATTAAGTGATGCCAAGCGAGAGGCACGCGCGGTTGACTCTATCCCATGTCTGAGCCTGCACGGCTCCCAAGTCACCCTCCGAGCCGCCAGCGCGACAGAGCTGCCCAGAGGAATGAAGTGGACGGTGTCTCTACTTCCTCTTCCCTGGGCGTCGTCAGAGACTCCAGGGAGAAGTCCCGCACAAAGGGAAGTCACAGTGCCTGGTCGCCGCCCGGGAAGGACTTTCCAAACTCGCCAAAGGTTGGAGGATACCTGCGCATCCAGTGGATTGCGTTAGTTTCACGGTGTTTTCTAAGCTGCCTTGTTCCAAACTCTCTGAGCTTTGTTAACTTCTAACTTCCTGAGCGGCTCCCAGAAAGGTCACGTTAGATTCAGTCCAGCAATTTCCGTCCTTTAACTTCCAAATAATTGTTGGCAGCCTACTATGTGCTCAGCGCCATGGCACTCACTTTCCTAATCTGTCTCCTAAACTGATTCCGAGAGGTGTTATTTCAAAGTGTTAAGTAGAAAAGCTTCTAAGTGATTTTAAGTTTACTTCAAGATATAGAATGCAGCATTTAATTAGGAGACTAGTTCCTTTCAACATGTAAATTTTAACTGTTATTAAACATTTATACAAGAATTTTTTGAGGGAGACAGGAGGTCTTTTTTCTTTATAAATTCATGCACACTAAAAGAATTTTTTAAAAAAAGCTTCGTTTAAAAACATGCTTAGAGGCAATATATTTTATGTAAATCTCTCAAAGGCAAGTCCGTTCTCCTTCAAATAGTAATTGACATAGCCGAAAAATGTTAAGTGACATAGGTGATTTGGCGACCTGCCTGTCTCACAGGCATGGTTAGCTTTGCACTTCGATGAGAGGTGCTCGCCACAAACATATCTACAGGTCATCTGTCCGCTGATCCGGCGCTGCGGTGCAAGGTAACTATTTAGTCTTGCAAAAGAAAGTAGGATGGCGCTGTGCACCTGATTAAAGAGGCGTCATTTTGCACCCAATCTGAGTTAATGATTGAGTCGCAGAAATACTGGTGATGCTGACAACGTAGAGATCAACAGCCTTTTTATCTCTGCCAACTGTATTACCTCCTCTTGTGGACAACGCTATTCGTAATAGTGTGTCTTTGTTTTCTAGTCGGGGAGGTAAATGGCGATTTCACCCGCAAGGCGCAGTTACGCTTTGGGTTTAGCGTCGGTACCCGCAACCCCGCTGCACCGAAGGCCGCGCGGGAGTCTTTTGGCGGGGCCGGGCGGGGAGGAGCGTGCAC
>NW_005366833.1:3335114-3336435 GCF_000412655.1 Myotis brandtii | reverse complement strand
CGGTCTGAGCCAAGCCTGGGCGGCCTGACCCTTCCCGCCCAGCTTGGGGCCGAGGAAGCCGAAAGTAGCTTCAGCGAGGCTTAGCGCCCCGGACCGCCGAGGACCGGTCTGATCGTGGCAGAGACCGGGATGTGTGGGGCGAGGCCGTAAGGACTTGACTCACCTTCTCCATCCCCTTTCTACCCAACTCCCCATCCGGAGGGCTCCGGGCCTCCAGCTGCCAGCCCCCGATTTCGGGGCAGGGTGTGACGACCCCGATTTCTGTTTGCAAGCACAGCCAGCACTTCAAGAGCCAGGTCCCAAGGTTGGATCTCTTTTGCCTGGGCTGCTAGCCCGGGCCTCAGAGTCTTGGTGAGTGCTGTGATGTTGCAGGGGTGTCCGGGAGGGCAAAGGGTGCTAACCACCTCTCCTCATCTTTTCTGTTTTACTTGAAAGCCTTGCCTCAAAGTGCAAAACATGCCCTAGGTGCACAGAGCCCGCACGGCTCAGCCCAGCACGGCCCAAGCACTGCTGATGCTGGAAGGGCATCTGCATCTCCCTGCCCAGTGGCCCATGGGGCTGTAAGGACAGCCCAGCCCTGGTTGTTTAGTCACCTATTAGCCGGGGTGGCAATGGGGGAGGAGAAGTCCTCTCCAAGCCCAAGAAGGGGGTCTTTGTGGTGATGTAGGGGGATGAGAGACATTTGGGCCATAGGGCAGTACCTCTCTGAAGGGCCCCTTGTGATCAAAAGGGAAGTAATTCTTTCATTGACATTTTTATATTCATCATGGCCATACCAGTTGGGGAAGGGGAGAGTCTGACAAGGGGTCTAAGCAGCCTCTGGACACAATGCTTGTGTGTGTGTGTGTGTGTGTGTGTGTGTGTGTGTGTGTGATTTGTAAAGCGCGTGCACAGCTAGAGAGGCTGCGGTTAAAGGTTAGGTGCTCACAGAGCACTTGGAATTAATAGGTAAAAACTTGTTGGGTTGGGGCAGTGGTTCTCAACCTATGGGTTGCGACCCCTTTGGCGGTCGAACGAACCTTTCACAGGGGTCGCCTAAGACCATCCTGCCTATCAGATATTTACATTACGATTCATAACAGTAGCAACATTACAGTTATGAAGTAGCAACGAAAATAATTTTATGGTTGGGTCACAACATGAGGAACTGTATTTAAAGGGCCTGAAGGTTGAGAACCATGGGGGGGGGTCGCCGGGGGCCCAACAGATACAAGGCAGGCACGTGTGGCCTGGCTGTCAGGAGCGGGTGGGGAGCAGGGCTCCCCAAGGGGCTGCAGGCGGGGCGACCGGGAGGCCTGGGCCCAAGGCCTGTGGGCGGGGC
>NW_005366833.1:3281908-3334362 GCF_000412655.1 Myotis brandtii | reverse complement strand
TGGTTGGCGGGGTCGGGAGGGAGGATGCCCGGGGCGTTGCCCGGGAACTTGGTGGAAAAGGTTTTGTGTTAAAACGCAGTCAGGCCCTGGCCGGTGTGGCACGCTGGTCGGAGCGCCGGCCTGCGCCACCAGAGGTTCGCGGGTGTAAGTCCGGGCTCAAGGGTAGGTCCCTGGCGCGGCGGCCTGGCGGGGGCGGGGCGCCTGCGGGAGGCCAGCAAGGAGCTCGCCCTCCTTTCTCTCTCCTCCCTTCCCCTCTCCCTCCTCCCTCCCCTTCACTCCCTAAAAATCAGTGGGAAAAACTACCCTCAGGTGAGGATGAACAGAACTACACACAGAGGCTGTCGGGGGCCCTGGAAGCGCTTAGGCCCGCTCGGGACATGACGGGAAAGGCATTTTACTTTTCATACTTTAAAGTTTATTTTGGTGGTGTCGGGAGGAGGATGGGAGGGGTTGGTGCAGTGCCTGGCGTCTATGCACTCGTGCTGATGGCGCGGAGCTTCCGCCCTCCGTCCGGGGCCCTGTAATGAAGGCTGGGCGTGGTGCCCATTGTGCAGACGAGACCAGAAGTTGCGTGGGAAGTTGCGTGTCCGCAACTCAAGACCACGCAGCCGGAAGTTTCCAGCCCCGAGAACTACCTCAGCGCCGGCGGAGGGGTGTCTGCGGCCTCCCCCGTGGGCCCCGCAGCGGGGAGAGCGGCGCTGTCTGTGGAGGCGCCTGGAAGTTCCCACGTGTTCCAGCGCCCCCTCCCACGCTCAGGCCGGGGAAGGCTTTCTTTTTGTTTTTTAATCCTCACCCGAGGATATTTTTTTCTATTGAATTTTAGAGAGAGTGGAAGGGAGAGGGAGAGACAGAGAGAAACATCGATGTGAGAGCGACAACATGGATTGGTGGTTGCTTCCTGCACGCGCCCGGACCTGGGCCGGGAGCCTGCAACTGCGGTAGGTGCCCTTGACGGGAATGGAACCCTGGACCCTTCAGTCCGCAAGCCCATGCTGTGTCCACTGAGCAAACCGGCTAGGGCGAGAGTTTTTTGTTTTTTGTTGTTGTTTTTTTTAATTTTACTTTTTGGCGAGGATTGGCTAGGGAGTGGAAAACAGCCTCCCAAGGGCCGCGGAGAGTGCGCGCTGGACGCCCGAGGTGGCCCTGCTCTGGGTTGGACTTGGCCTCCTCCCGCGTCCAGTGTGTTTCACGGGGCCCTGCGTGTCTTCGCTCCCCGCGGCCTGGCCTGCTGGGCTGGACGGAGGCGTCGCAGGGCCCGGAAGCCTACCCACCAGGCGGGGACCGCAGCAGCTAGGTGTTGTGCTGCGTCCCTCTCGGCCTCGGAGGGTTTTGTTCGCCTTGTTGAGTCCCAGACGCCCCGTGAGCAATCCGGAGTTTTCGGCCAGACCGGGAGCCTGAGAGATACGAACCTCATCTCTCTCCCTGCACCCCACACCCGGCCCATCCGTCCTGCTGAGCAGAAACCAGCCCAAGTCACTGCCCAGTGGCGGGTCTTGGGCACCTTCAGCCCCACCTCCGGCCGTAGAGGACCCGGTGCTGTTTCAGGCTGGGCTCCCACCGTCTGCTACACCGGATTTCCTTCCTCCGGGCCGTCCCCCCACTTCTGGCTGCTGGGTGTGACTGGGAGGACCCTAGCAAAGCAGCCCCGGAGGAAGTCGGGACCCACGTCCCCAGTGGGTGGCTTCGGACAGAGCTAGCTCCGTTGCCCTGGGATTATGGTGTGCTAATAAGTTTGGAATCATTTTCACAGGGAATAGGAAAATTAAGTGCATTTAGGTCGGGGAGAGTTGCTGACACCCCTTTCCTTCTCTTTTCTCTTCAGGGCATTAATGACTCTGTTTCTTGTGTTTACAGGACAAGAAGGGGCTTTCTGGGAAACAGAATAATTTCGAGCGCAAAGCCGTGTATCAGAGGCAAGTGAGGGCACCCAGTCTGCTGGCCAAAAGTATTTTAGAAGGTAAAGCAACGCAAAGTCATTCCTTTAGCCTTTAAAAGCAGGTTCTGAGTGATTCTCATCATTCTGGCTGTATGGTATTTTTGTTAACCTCTGAAGGAGTAATCTGAGGGGGACATACATTTTGTTAGAAGGTTTTGTTGGAGGAAGGAAATCAGGATGTGAGAAAATGAATCTCACACACCTCCTGTTGTTGTCACTGATAATTTTGTTGGGTTAAGATGGAGTGCATATGAAATTTGCCCTAGTGTGAGTGGTGTGCAAAGATACACAGCCACATCATCCAGGGCAGATGTCCTGAAAGGAAATAAATTTAAAACAATTATTTTGTTGTTGGCGCTGAATAGAGTATGTCAAATAAGGAGTTTAACAGTACCCATACTAACAAAGACTTCTAGTTTGGGTGATCCAACTTCTGATTCCACTCTTTTTCATTTTACCATTTCCCTCCTGACTTATCTGTAATTGTGGTTATTCCACAGTTTATTATTTTGATAGGTGAGATTGTAGAATGAAACAAGTGAAGTTGAGATTGAATTTGAACAGTGTGAAATTTCTAACTCCATGTTTTCACTTTCTCTAAAGCCTGGGGATACATTAATTTTTCTTAAAATATTACTGATTTTTCAAAGCATCTCTGTTTGGGTCTGGAATTTATTTATTGATCTGATAAATAATATACTGACTACCTTTCACCATTTAAGGAAAAGAAAAGTTTATATTTGCTCTAATTATTGTCACATCAAGATTCAGGTTGAAAAGCAGATTTTTTTTTTTAAAGTAGACATTTGAATTTTGTTTTTTCTTATGTGGCTTCTGAATTGAGTTTGTTCTGGACAGGCTTTAAACTTTGTTTATGTCTTACCCTGTGCTGTGTACTTCTGACCTTAGAATAGTTTCTGGTGCATTAAAAGTGAATTTGATTACAAACTAGCTAAACAAATTTTATAACCATAGGGACCACACTAATAAACTGAAATTGTGTCAATGCAATTTGAGAAGTGGGAGGATGAAGTGGAATAGTAAATTTAAGTAAATAACTTCCTGGCAAAAAACGTACTATAGAAAAGGAAACATTGATTTTCACATTTTATTTTATTTGCAAATGAGTACGATGGGTTTGTCACTATGTAAACACAAACATTACAATGGATCCTTCAAACAAATTTGATAGTGGCGAGTACTTGGGGATGATGAAAGCATTTTATGCTACCAGGAATTCTATTTATGTTGTTATACTGATTTTTGTTTTTGACTTCATAAAGTGTGCGATGACTTCATCTATGTTCTAATGATTGCATGTTCCACCATGTGGGGATCTGGCCAACAGGATTAGTGCTTGGGAAAAACGACGTGTTAGTTATTTTCAATATAGCAGGGCATCTCAGTGCCTGGCCCCACTTTTGTTTGCTTGTTTGTACTAGTATAGTAGTCAGCGGCCTGGTTCAAAGTTCACTGAAGAATCTGACTAGTTAACAGCTCTTTTTAGTTTTCTGTGTTTCCCTGTTTCCTTATGTCTTTTCTGTTTTTCTCCTCACTAATCTGCTCTAACTTTCTCTTTTTTCCTAGTTCTCCTTGGATTATTCTCCAACTGTTACAATGTACATAATGAGCCATCTTTAGAAACTAAAAGTGACATCAGCTCTAGGTATAGATATCTTTTTTAAATAATGGAATGAGATGATATGGATAGTAGTAAATCATTGATTGAAATAAGATCAGCAGCCTTGTCTCTTAATATGTAGGAGCCTGGGAAGAATATTAAAATTTCAGCCAGTAAAGTACACTTGTCAAGATAAACAAACACACTTATAACTACAAAAACAATAACAAAAAGTTTTACAACACACATATTCTTTCCCCCAAAGGGAACAATTTAAAATTGAACCAGTACTTTTGCTTTCTGTATAGAAATGTTAGTGATACAGAACTGTAAACACTTGTTCTGCCAATTTGCAGTGTTTCTGTTGCCTTCTGGGTTTCCAGATTTTTCTTTCCTAGATGTTAATCTCTTTCATGTGCAATGCTTGCTTATTCTAGGCTACCGCCCCATACCAGCAGAGACTTATGTGGGAGGGAGCTTACCTCTACCTCCCCCAGTAAGTGACCGGATGAGGAAAAGGCGGGCCTTTGCTGATAAAGAGTTGGAGAACATTATGCTGGAGAGAGAATATAAAGAGAGGGAGATGTTGGAAGCTTCCCAAGCTGCTGCCTTGTTCCTGCCCAACCGCATGGTGCATGGACCTGAATACAACTACAAAAGTGCCTACAGCCCTACCCCGGTGGAACCACCAAGCAAAGACTTCTGTAATTTTTTGCCCACCTGTCTTGATCTAACCATGCAGTATTCAGGGTCTGGGAATATGGAACTAATTTCTTCAAATGTCAGTGTGGCCACGACTTACAGACAGTATCCTTTGTCCTCAAGATTTTTAGTTTGGCCCAAGTGTGGCCCCATTAGTGACACTCTCCTCTACCAGCAATGCCTGCTAAACACCACCACCTCAGTTCAAGCCCTGAAATCTGGGGCCAGCTGGGACTTGAAGGGAGTACAAGTCCAGGATGGACTCAGTGCTGAACACGACGTGATGCCACCCAAATTGGAAGGCTCTCTGGTGCTGCCTCACACTCCCGAGGTCCAGACCTCAAGAAGTGACCTTCAGGGTCACCAGGCTGTCCCTGAGAGGTCTGCGTTCTCCCCACCCCAACGGAATTTCTCTCCAGTTGTTGACACGGACTCCCTGGCAGCTCAAGGGCACATCTTAACCAAGATCAGCAAAGAAAGCACCAGGCACCCTCTGCCACTTAAACATAATCCATTCCACTCATTATTCCAGCAAACTCTTAATGACAAATCGGGTCCTGAGTTGAAAACACCATTTGTCAAAGAGGCCTTTGAAGAGGCCCCTAAGAAACACAGAGAGTGTTTAGTCAAGGAGAACCAGAAGTACACATTTACAATAGATAGATGCGCAAAAGACCTTTTTGTAGCCAAACAAGTTGGAACAAAACTCTCTGTGAATGAACCGCTGTCATTTTCTGTTGAGTCTATTCTCAAGAGGCCTTCATCTGCCATCACTCACATCTCTCAGTGAAAGCCTGCTGAAATGGAAAGCTGGATTTTCTGCAGTCTCAGAGGGTTCTTACCAGTTGCTAATTTTTTTTTAAAGAAAAAAGTTGAGATGTTTGTATAAAGAAATTTCTAATGTAAATGATGGCGATTAAAAGATTTATATTCGTATGCATGTACTTCTCACCACATATTTAAACTTAAAGTTGGAAATTGCTTATGTGCAAATTGTAAAGTTTCACACTTTACACATTATTTCAAAAGCAATAAAATTGACACTGCCTTATAAAAGACCCAGTATTTGCTGAAGTAAATAGTTGTCTCTGTGGTGAAAAAGCTAGTGTCTGTGAAATGTGATCTTTATTTTTCTATGATTCTTTGTATTTTCAAGTGTTCTTATTGTTTGCTGGGGGCCACAGGAGAACCCTTATAATGCCTTAGATTTTGCATTTTGGAGGGCATGTAAATATAGCTATTCAAGACTGAGGCAAAAATAGTTTTATGGAGAAGACAGGGAAGATTTGCATGTTTATAGAATCTTAATTTTGTGTGAGTGGATAAAGTTGAATTAAATTGAAGAGAAATGAAGCTTAATATCTTGTTCATATGATGAGATGGGTTCTTGGAACGGATCTCTTAACTCTCTGGGTCCAGTGCCCTTCCCTGATTGGGATGTGTATGTAGGGCCTCAAACTTCCTTTTTCTATTGAACCTTCATTCTATGATTTTTGGTTGCTATGAGCCCAGAGCAGGTTCCCTTGTAAGGTGCAGTCCATTTAAATCATGATGGTACGTGGTTGAACTGTCTCTCAGCTCTTGTGTTACTTCTGTTTCCTAAGGACTGGTGACAGCAGGCATTTAAAAGAAGGTCCAGGACTCTCAGCTGGTCCTTGTGTCTCACATTTTCCACCAGTATGGAAGGTTTTCAATGTAGCTCTTTGCTGAGTTAAAAGCTCTTACTATTCAAATTGCTTCAGCTGCCGATTGCTTGAAGGCATCAGTTGTTTATCGCAGCATGGGGGTGGCTTATTGATTCTTAAACCTTTCCCCTCTGTTTCCTGCCCCCTCTGTTTTTTATGTTCATTATTACTCTCTTGTTTTGCTCAAAAAAAAAAAGTTAACTGTTCTACATGATTGATAAAGTAAGAGTAAGATATTTATGAGAGTTATTAAATGTATCTCTGAAGACCTCATCTGTGGACCCCAAGTCAAGTTCTAAGATGTTATAGTCATTTCAACACAAAATCAAGAGCCAAATATCTCACCTTTTAATTTTGCCTTGGAGTGAGTTTACTTTCAGCTCTGTTCTCATTTGGATAACAAGAACATTAGGTGGGTGTGTGGAATGTGCCAAGAAAGTCAGGAGTTTGAAGAGTTTCTTTCTTGCTCTGGAAAACATTTAAACTTATTTAGAAATGATTTTGCTACTGATGAGCTCATGTAAATCTCAAGGGGTTATCTGCATTGTTGCTTAAAATTAGCATTGGTTTCAAAAACAACAAGCCAAACCTTAGGTTGATTTTTCAGTTTGTTATTTGTAAAATAATACTTGGTTTTGTTGAGTCAAATTTACTTATTTTTTACTATTGCAAAAGCCAGAGCAAATGGAAGTTTGCCAGAGGAAAAGAAAATGAAAGCAGGCAGAGATCCCAATAACTGTTGAAGATTATCATTAAGTGGAAAAGTTATATCCAGGCATGAATGCCTTGGGGTCAGAGACAGACTCTCATTCTGCCCGCCCCCCCATTCCTTTTAGAGGAGGGGTCCTCAAACTTTTTAAACAGGGGGCCAGTTCACTGTCCCTCAGACCGTTGGAGGGCCGGACTATAGTTTAAAAAAAAACTATGAACAAATTCCTATGCACACTGCACATATCTTATTTTGAAGTAAAAAAACAAAATGGGAACAAATACAATATTTGTATTTGCATGTGGCCCGCGGGCCATAGTTTGAGGACCCCTGATCTATACAGTTATTTTTATCTTCCTATCAATCAGGAATTTATATTTTTGTCACATGTTAAATGTAAACTTAGCATTGAAATCTAACTACTACAAGGTAAGAGAGGAAAATAATAAATCCACATAAAGAAACCTCAAGGAAGAAGGCCTTCTTAATCCAAACATGGATTTTCTCTCTTTCTTACTCTATTGTAGCCTCTTGAATGCTTACATTTGTCAATTATATCCTTCTTGTGTTCAATGAACATTTCAGGGTGTCATTTCTGTCCTCTCTCTATATCATTTTAAACTCATTAGGTGAATCCCAGTTGGCTATGAGTATTAGTGGTTTTCCTCACATTACCAGTGTCTAGAACTTTATACCTCTTGAACATTTATGAGGGTTAATACTTTCCTTGGTGATTTTATTTTCATACCATGCATCAATTGTATTGTAATGGTGAGTTCTCTGAATTTCAAACCTACCAGCTCTACCATCAGCCACTCAGTGAGACTTTTGTGCTTGGCTTTTTGTTTCTTTTAATCATTTTGCTTCCATAAAAGTTACTATTTGACTATAGTCTTCAAAGGACACTGTCATCGACATATAAAATCAAACTTGTGCTTCAATTTAAGCATTTTCTATGTTTAAGGCAATAAATGGATGTGGCTTTAATCATTTTTAAGAATGTAAAAAAGCCCTAGCCGGTTTAGCTCAGTGGATAGAGCACTGGCCTGTGGACCAAAGGGTCCCAGGTTCGATTCTGGTCAAGGGCACATACCTGGGTTGCGGGCTCAGTCCAATGTGCAGGAGGCAGCCAATCATTGATTCCCTCTCATCATTGATGTTTCTCTCTCTTCCTCTCCTTCTCTGAAATCAATAAAAATACATTAAAGAAAAAAGAATGTAAAAAAAAATAGTCTGGCTGATGTGGATCAGAGGTTGAGCATCGACACGTGAACCAGGAGGTCATGGTTCGATTCCCAGTCACAGCACATGTCTGGGTTTTACTCTCTGAAATCAATAAAAATACATTAAAAAAAAGAATGTAAAAAAAATAGTCTGGCTGATGTGAATCAGAGGTTGAGCATTGACACATGAACCAGGAGGTCATGGTTTGATTCTCAGTCACAGCACATGTCTGGGTTTTGAGCTTGATCCCCAGGTAGGGAGGCGTGCAGGAGGAGCCAATTGATGATTTTATCTCTCCCTCTTCCTCTCTGAAATCAATTTTTTAAAAAGTATATAAAAAGAATGCATTGAGTAGTAAAACATGGACTCTCTTCTCAATTTAACTCCTAATACAATAATGCAACCTTAATGACATTTTCCTTCAATCTCAACTGATCTAGCATTATTTTTTGCTCAATTTGCAGTTCTGAATAGTTAATAGTAGTTTATAGTTAATTTAAAAAGTTCCCTTCTAACCTTTGGTAGCAGAAATTGGAATAAACCTAGGCAAAGTCATAAAGTAGTAAAGTTGTTTCCCTTATCTTTTTTAAAAAACGTTCTTTTTTAAAAAATATGTTTTTATTGATTTCAGACGATAAACCTAGGCAAAGTCATAAAGTAGTAAAGTTGTTTGCCTTACCTTTTTTAAAAAACGTAGTTCTTTTTAAAAAAATACGTTTTTATTGATTTCAGACAGAGAAAGTGAGAGGGAGAGAGAGATAGAAACATCAATGATGAGAGAATCATTGATCGGCTGCCTCCTGCATGCCTCCTACTGGGGATTGAGCCTGAAACCTGGGCATGTGCCCTGACCTGGAATTGAACCATGATCTCTTGGTTCATAGGTTGATGCTCAACCACTGAGCAATACCAGTCAGGTTAAAAATATAATACACATTTTTAATTGTGATAAAATCCAAATGACATAAAATTTACCATATTCACATTGTTGTGCAACAATCACTACTATGCATTCACAGAACTCTTTTTATCTTGCAAAACTGAAACTCTGTTAAACATTAAACAATTCCTTCCTCCTCCCAGTCCCTGGCAACCTTTCTGTTTATAAATTCAACTACTTTAGGTAGCTTGTATAAGTGGAATCATACTGTATTTGTCTTTTTGTGACTGGCTTATTTCACTTAGAATAATGTCTTCAAGGTTTCTTGATATTGTAGAATATGTCAGAATTTTCGTCCTTTAAAGACTGAATGCTATTCTATTGTATGTGTATATCATATTTTGTTTACCCATCGTCTGTTGAGGTGCTTTTACCTGTTGGCTATTGAGAGTAATGCTGCTATGAACATGGGTGTACAAATATCTCTTCACCTAGTCCCCACTTCCTGATTTCACTCTTTTTCCATCTTCAGGAACTCACTTTTCTCAAGTATACATACTTCCCTCCCACACTATCCCCACACCCCCAACATCTTCACTCCTCACCCAGGCAACACCACTCTGCCGAATATCAGTTGTGTACCTTTTAATGGGAGTTTGAATGTGTTTTTACACCATCTGCATCTAAAAGCTTAATTCTAATTGTGGAATGAAAGACTTGTACTAACCTGTTTTAAGAAACTTCCTGGAATTCCTTCTACAAAGTCTTAGCAGTGTAAAGAGAACTAAATGGCTGAAGGTCAAGATGAAGGAAGAAGACTCCACAATTCCCTGTAGAATAATAAAGACATCACTTAGCATTGAGGTTGGGGCTTTCAGTCCATACTAGAATTCTTACTGTACCGCCTATTTTATTTATTTTTGGATTAACTTTCTTTGTTCCTATTCCTAGGTCTGGAGGCTCAGGCTTATTTTCTTCTGGGGTCCACTTTGTAGGACTGATAGTTCTTGAGATGGCTGGATGCTGCAATATATAAACATGGGTTTGTGGCACCCACTTATATTTATTTTAATGATTGTACCAAGCTTTTATAATATCTATCCCCCTTAGTTATTTTGGTTTTTAATTTGTTATATCTAAACACATTCAGGGCATGCTAGACACCTGAAATAGGTTGGTCTGATATAATGATAAATATGTCATAATAATAATTAACATAGTTAGTGCCTGCTAATACAAAACATTCATACTTATCTCTTTTATTCCTCATATAAATTCTATGTAAAGTTGGCAAATGGCCATATCAAGAATTGAATCTACATCTCTCTATGTGTGTGTACATGGGAGATTTTTTTCCAAAATATATGACTTGATATGGCCTAATCCGTCTCTAAGAGTTTGTATGTAAATGTTAAGTGCATCAAATTCTCATATATAATATATGTAATGAATTACACATGTATAATGTTACCTGTGTGACAAGTCCTTGTAGAAACATTTGTATATCTACCTTAATTTCATAAAGTCACACACACACACTCTCATGGAGTTATGAAAACAGTTGAGATAAAGAATGAAAAGGGAACCTACTGGGGAAGGACGACTGACTGACAGTCCTCGCTCTCACACCTTCGGATCCACTGTTTATACCAAGGCCACACTTTCCCTGGACTGCTTGCAGCAAATGACAGAGTAGAGCCGGGTTGATAGAATGAGACTCCTCTAATAGGCATCCTTGACTGGGGGACTACCCATCCAGGTATGTTGTCATGGATGTTTTAGGAGCCTAAAAACCAGCACCACCATTTTGTGCCCAGAGTTCAATCAAGAAATAAGACAAAGGAGTTGGCATTTGGAGATTAGAATATACCTTATCTAACTTTATTACTGATCATGATTATATTAGAGACTGACATATCCAGGAGCAAGAGGACTTCTTGGATTAATCTCTAAAACCAGTCCACAGAATTGATCTTTAATACTAAACCTCAGAATTATAAACATAGCCACCTAGAAACAGCACTGGCCCACCACACCTCCCCTGCATGCAGAGAATGATTGTTTCTGTTCTCTGCATGCAGGTTTGTTCTTGAAAGAAAGGGGAGAGAAATAGGCAGAGCTATTCATGCCTCCTTCCCTATTCAAAACTCACCAATCAGGTAAGCTACTCTCCCTCCTCCCTTTGAACAACATATAATTTGTTATTATTTCTTTGTTTTGAGTTGAAATCAATCCAAAGACCACAAACCCTTGTATTTAATGACTGTAAAAGAGCTTAGATCATTGCTGAAGATACAAGTTAGGGGGCAAGGAATGGTGTGATTGCTTTATATGTGCTAACTAGAGTGAAGACTATATGTACCTTTTTTTATTTTTAAGAACAAAAATGAAAACTGGAGGGATGACTTCATTTACCCCAGATGGAATTAAGACATTAAGTATAACATGCTGGCAAGTACAAAGTATTATTTCACTGATGTATATATCATTTGATATTAATAAGTAGCATGACCTAAGCGGATTGTATTTCTATCAGTCATCACCAAATTGTTGTAATGGAATATCATCATAAAAAGTTATTATAGGAAGGTACCTGAGATGATGTGAAAGTATCAAGCCAAGCAAATATTTCCTCTTTTGAGAGGGTTACCAGAGAGGTGTCAGGGAGGGGAATGCGAAAGACAAGATATGTCTGAATTCAGCAAGGCAGTTAACAAAGACATTCATGATAGGGAATTTTAGGATGGAAAACTGAATTCAGGTGCATTTTTAAAATATATGTATTTTAATTGACTTCAGAGACGAGAGAGGGAAAGAGAGATAGAGACGTCAGCGATGAGACAGAATCATAAATTGGCTGCCTCCTGCATGCCCCCTACTGGGGATTAAGCCTGCAATCCAGGCATGTGTCTTCACTGGAAATCGAGCTGTGACCTGCTGGTTCATAGGTTGACACTCAACCACTGAGCCACACAAGCCAGGCAAGGTGGATTTTTTTTCAACTGTTTGAACAGCTACCTTCAAAAGACTTTGAGTAATAAATCAATGCCAATTTTGGACCACCCTGGCTAGCAAATGAAGACATAAACAGCTTGTTGTCAATCTATGGATAACATTAAATTGGGACGTCTGACCACTATTGTTGATGGCAGATTAGGCTTTACTGGGACTATACATCCAGGGGAAAATCTTATATTTGGATTTCGAAAATAACTGTCATGCAACAATGAAACTATATGTTGTGGGAGACTTGACTTGACATTAGTTTATGTGAAAATGATCTGAGAGTCTTAGGGGATCACAAAGCTCAAAAAGAACTAAGAATGAATACAGTTGATGTTTATAGAGTTGTACACCTGAAACATATATAATTTTATTAACCACTGTCACCCCAATAAACTCAATACAAAAGAACCAAGAATGAGTCATGGCTATAAGAAATTGCTCATGCAAACTTAGATTCCATTAATAGAGTCTCCAGATCAAGGGGAAGGCTAACTACAGTGCACCCCCTCATGTCAGATCACATATGTGATTTTATATCTAGTTCTGTGCATTGCATTTTTAGTGGGGGCATTGATGGACTTGGTTCCATAGGAGGAATGAAACCAAGGATGAGGATGGTGATAGGTCTTCCATTCTTGTCTGACTATATACAGTCAAGGGCATTGAGAATGATGATCTGGAGAAGAGATATCTTAAGGGAAAAGGGCTTGATTTGTATTTTCATATATTTGAAGTATTATCATTTCAAAGAAGGAATTAAGGTGTCTTTGGAGTCTCTAGAAGAAAGAGTCAAGGTTAAGAAGATATTACAGGGGGTGAGATACAGCTCAATAAAAGGGGGGGACCATCTTTCACTTTGGGTTGTCCTTGACTGGACATTCTTTCACAAGGCAGACTAGTTCATTTATGGACAACCCATAAGTCTAAGATACGGCTTTTGAAAATTTATAATCTGGGAGATTAATGTAGATTACATTCATTATTTTACTCTCCATTATACTTTGTGAGTTCAGACAGCCAACCCTCTGCCTCCCAACTTCCTCTCTCCTTCTTGGAGAGAGTCCACAGTAATTTCCTGTCATTTCAGGCATGGGTTGTTTGGATGTGACTCAGTTCTCTTTCATGCTTCCTGTCAATAATTTTTATTTCAATCAGAGCTTTTTAAAATGAAACTTGTAGATTCAGAAGTTTCCTGTAGGAAAGTAGTGGGGTTAGCCTCAGTTGCCCCGATTTGTTATGAAACTCAAGCTTGGTGGCAATGGTCATGAAATCAACAAAGGATGATCATTGAAAGGTTAACGTGGTGGTATGTAGGCAGTCTAAATAGCCATTTCAGATGGTGATTAAAGAAAATTGAATTTATTTAAGGAAAAGGGGATGGGAGATGGGGATAACCAAAAGGAGGGGCTACACAGAGAAAAGGTGGCCTTGGAGACAGATTCACAGGGTAAGCCTGGGATGAGCTGCTGCTGCCTGGTTGCAAGTCTCATGGAGTCCCTTACAGTTTGGGGGATATGTGCATGTGGGGGAGTGGCACGGGCGTGCTCCTTGGAGGAAGAGGGAACACTGGGTCCTTTGTTTTGAGCATATTTATCTTTCTTACAGATGGAAATCTTAGGGGAAGGTTTGAGGTGAGGGTCTTAATAGAATATTCATCAGTTTTCCAGGTGAGCTTTTGCAGGGTTGTGGTCCCCACTAATTGGTTGGAGCCAGGACAGGGGGTCATTAGTCAGTGTAGCTGGTCCTGAGGCAGCCGTGGTGTCTCTTGTCTGGTTTTGCTGCTTTTCTGGGCCTGGAGCTGAAATACAACTGAGGCCTAGGTGTAATCTTAGTGAGGAAAAAGTCAGGGGTTCTAAACCACCTGACCAGTGATATGAAAGATTAGGAGTCCAAACCCCATGACCAGTGATATGCTAGAGGAGGATAGGTTACCCTGGGGGTGAGGTTCTGCCCTCGTGAGTTTTGCCCCTTGCTAGGCATCCAGAGCTTTCTGCCCTCGTGAGTTTCTGTACCTGGCCTGTCGTCCATCCTTACTCTGGGGGTCTAACAATCATTCTTCCACCCATACACTGAAGCAGTGAAGAACCCAGTGTGATCCACACTCAAAAAGCACTAAAACACTTGCTATTAATGGTCACTTTGCATGAAACACTTGAAAAAGCCCAGTGAAAAACGAACACAAAAACCCCATTACTGTCTTCTGAGGTAACCCATCTGAAGACTCAGGGCAGGCAGAGAGCAGGTGGGTAAATGAGAGAGCTATGTGATTGTGTGATTGATTGTTCATGGAATTCAGTTCAGTTTAACAAACATTTACTGAGAACTTTCTGTGTGCCAGATATGTCCCAGTAACTGGGCCTATGTGCTATTTAGGCTCTTTGAGGTAGAAAAAACTCCCAAGGCCTATTTAAGTTATTTAAAAAAAAATAGCTTGTTATAAGGAGAGATAAGAAAACAAGGAAGATGGAAATTTTGACCCTTAGCAAGTCTCACAAAGATTGGAACATGGTCTGGGCACTAGAAGGTGGTTCAGTCCAGGTCTAGCAACCTTACTTCCTTCTTGTTCCCTTGGCAGCTCAGTAACCGCATGACTCAGGGAAAGTACCAGAAATTGCTAGTTGCCTCTTCAATGTCCACTCTCCTCTTCTTTAGTAACAGAGCCCTTGTGTTATCTGGACTGGCGCCGTGCCCAACTAATGGCTGCATTACACAGCCTCGTTTGCATCTAGGTGTGGTCATCGAGATGCAGGTGGACAGCCATAGGTGGGACTTCAGGAAATCTCCTTAAAGGGGACTGAAACAACAGGGAAGAGTGTCTTCTTTGACTCTTTTCTTTCTGGAATTTGGAATTCTGGTAGCCTCTTTGAGCTTGGCAGCCATGTTCAAAGGAGGTTGGAGCAGAGAAATCAAAGGAACCTGGATGCCTGCTCACTTTGAGGATATTCTGCACCAGCTCTGGATTGCTTTCCTCTGCTTATCTTGTATGATCGATAATAACTCTTTATGTGCATGAGCTGTTGTCCTTAGGTTGTAGTTACAAACAGCTGAATGTAATTCCTCCTGATAAAGAAGGGTTTATACATTTGGATGAAGTGTCTATTGGCTGTGTCTGCTTTTCCTATGGTTCTCATTCTGTTTTCTCAAATTCCTCCCCATCATACCTTCTATTACCGTTATCTCTGTGTGCATGGCTTTTCTGCCACCTATTGTTCCATCATACTCTAAGTCCTTTTTTCAAACCTAAGAGTGGGATCTGATGAGTTTATTTAATCCCTGTTGTCTTCTTTTGGCAAAGCCTTACAGGTGAGATACTTGCCCTTGGTTTTTGTGAGGAGTCATGTTGTGTAAGCCATGACAATCTCCTGTAAACAATACCTCATCAGAAGCCTGGATTGTAGTGGATCTTGGAATGTGATAAACCCCTCCCAATGAGTTTAGAAGATGAATAAGACATGGTCCCTGTGCTCTAAGGGCCTACTGAAGGAGAAGCATCCATATGCTCTAGGTTGTTTTGCAAAATCCATTTCCCAACTATAAGTCAGATGTTACTACTAATACTAGCTAACATTTATTGTGGTCTTTGTGTTTTGTCTGACACTTTGCCTGGCTTATTTAATTTAATAAGGCATGCAAAGTGTATAATTGTTCTTCTCATTTCACATATAAGGACACACAGACTTAAAGAAGTGACATGACTTGCCCAGGATCATATATTTGGGACGTGACTGCATAGAGAAGAATCCCAGGTCATTGAAATTTCAGAGTGTTTACTCCTAACCATCTTAACCAGTGTCTTACACCATCTCCCAGAAATGAAAAAATATTCATTTTCATGGCAGCATCTTGGTGTAGGAGGAAGGACACAGGATATAGAGGTAGGAGAACTGAGTTCTGATTCTAGAGCTTCCACTCTTTGTCCTTTAGCTTCTCTGGATTTCAGGTTTTCCTACCTAAAAAATAAGAGTAGTAGATGAAATGGGACTTACAGACTTGGCTGTTTGTTGAAGGGCCCGAGTTTGAATCCTGCTTGGGTCACATGCGTGTCGTGTGGCTGGAAGACCCAACAGAACCAATGAGTTGTGGTGGTTCTGGCCAATCTAGCCAGTTTAGGCTCCACCTGTAGCATGAATCCTCTGGAAAGGGACTCTTTAAAAAATACACTTTATGTAGAACAGAGCTAAATTGTCCAGGGGCACATCTGAGGTATGAACCAGAGGATGTGTTGTAAGAAGCTTACCCTGATGCTGAAAAGCCTACAAGAGGAAACAGATATGGCTCATAGTAACTAACTCAGTTCTAGTCTACCAATTTTTATATGGCATTTCCCTTCCTTTCTCCACTCACATAAATGGCTAATATTCTTAATGTGAACCTGTTCCCTTAGATTACTTCCAGGAGGCAGCAGGGCAACCTGGACTGCATATGGGCTTGGAGTCAAGTGAAGCCTGGGTTTAAACCTCAGCTTCTCCTTGGCAAATCAGCTCACCTCTCTGAGCTTCCTCCCCTCGCCCTATGTGATGGAGAAGTTAACATCACAGATTATTGTAATAAGGATTAAATTAGATAACGTGTATAAAGTGCCTGATTAATAATTAAGTCACTCTCCCCACCTTAGATCCACGGTATTCCCTAGAACAGTGGTCAGCAAACTGCGGATCGCGAGCCACATGCGGCTCTTTGGCCCCTTGAGTGTGGCCACGAAGTTTCAATCGCACTGTACGTGCGCGCCCACACGTGGTATTTTGTGGAAGAGCCACACTCAAGGGGCCGCAGTTTGCCGACCACTGCCCTAGAAGGTCTTCCCTTCTCACCGAGAGCTTGTAACTTTCAACATCCTGCAAGGAAATTTGAGTGGTTTTAAGGTGGAAAAATTTAGCCTTAAGATTCCACAGAAGTGCAGCCATTTGATTTTTAATATTATAATAAATATAAAATTATAAAAGCAGATTACTTGTAGATGGAAATACACTATAATAAAAAGTAGCCATTTTGTAACGTTATATGATGTGGGCCTCTTTTCTAGGTTTTTAAATTACTTAAAAAATAGGTGAAGAATGCTCATGGTATAAAACTACAAAAGGTATACAGCAGTCCCCTCTTATCCATTGAGGAGACATTCCAAGACCCCCGTGAATGCCTGAAACTATGGATAGTACCAAACCCTAAAATGTACTCTGATTATTACTATACGTAAATACCTATGATAAAGTTTAATTTATAAATTATGCACGGTAAGAGGTTAATAATATCTAATAATAAAATAGAACAATTATAACAATAATACTATAATGAAAGTAATGTGAATATGGTCTCTCAAAATATTTTATTGTACTGTTTTCACCCTTGTGATGAAGTGAGATGAGCTGATACAACGTCTACATGATGAGATGAAGTGAGGTGAATGACATGTGCATTGTGCTATAGCCTTTTGATGATAATGTCAGCAGGAGGATCCTCTGCTTGGGTGATCCTGGATCACAGAGCCATGGCAATGTTGTGGTTGGATGTCAGGAACAGATGATGGTTGAGGATCCCGATAGTTAGAAGGTTTTTTTTTTCTGAACCTTTTTGAAGAACACTGTAATTGGAAGTTGCTGCCTCTTTTTTAAAAAAATAATATTTTAAAAATTGATTTCAGAGAGTAAGGCGGGGGGGGGAGAGATAGAAACATTAATGATGAGAGGGAATCACTAATTGGCTGCCTCCTGCACGCCCCACACTGCGGATCAAGCCTGCAACCCGAGCATGGGAATCGAACCATGATCTAGTTCATAGGTCGATGCTCAACCATTGAGCCATGCTGGCTGGGCACTGCCTCTTTCTTAAAGGAAGCACTTTATGGCTTCTTTTGGCATAGCTGAATTGTGCTTGGGGCCATTATTGAGTGAAATAAGGGATACTTGAACACAAGCACTTGGTACAGTGACAGTCAATCTGGTAATAGAGATGGCTACCAAGTGACTAAGGGATGGGATACATATACAGCATGGCTACCCTAGAGAAAGGGATGATTCATGTCCTGGACGAGATTGAATGGGATGGTGGGAGATTTCATCCTACTGATCAGAATGGCATTAAATTTAAAACTTATGACTTGTTTATTTCTGTAATTTTCCATGCAATATTTTCAGTCTGCTGTTGACTGTGAGGTAACTGCAACTTGGAAAGCAAAACCATGGATAAGGGGAGGGTGTGAACTACTGTACAATGCAAAGTAAGTCTCCCTCTTCCTGTCCTCCAAATCCTTTCTCTAGAGGCATCATCTGTTGCCAGTTTGTTATGTATTTTTCCAGAGATAGTCTGTGAACACACATGGATGAGTGGGAACGTATATGTGCATAGTTACGCACTTTTGCCCTTTTTACCTAGTACCGTATCTTGGAGATCATTCAGTGCCAGTTCATATAGAGATGCTTTAAAGTTGATTCAGACTGTTGGACTCCATATCTTGGATAGGTTCTTAGAGATGACCTAATACAACATTTCACTGCACAGGTGTGGACACTGTGACCAACACAGTGGGTGTGAATTGTTCAAGGTTGCAGATCCCTTGATTTTCAGTCAATGAGCTCTTCATGTCATCATGCTGTGTATGAATATAGGTGTATGCACATGCACATGTGTGTGAGCATATTGGCCAGTGAGTTAGCTAATATTTATTTACTGCACATGATGTGCTAAGTTTCATTTATAAGTAATAACAAGAGCCTGGCCTGTGTGGCTTAGTTGGTTGAGCTTTATCCCGTGCACCAAGAGGATGCCGGTTCTATTCCCAGTCAGGGCATGTGCCTGTGTTGCAGGCTTGATCCTACGGGGGGTTGCAGGAATTCAGCCAATTGATGTTTCTCTCATCGATGTTTCTATCTCTCTCTCCCTCTCCGTTCCTCTCTCTGAAGTCAATAAAAACATATTTAAAAAATGTTTTAAAAGTCATAACAAGAGCTATAGATAGAAATGAGAAGAGTGAGGCTTGGGTAGTTAAATAATTTGCCCAAGGTTTCTGGTTTTCTCCAACTCTAAAACCCATACCCTTATGCACTGTGTTTTACTTTCTCTCCCCCTCTTGGAGGGGACAGAATTGGGAAAGTGGGGACATGGGGACGAAAGGTGAGGACGGTGTAAAGCTAGCAGGTTTTGATGAAACAAGGTATTCCTGATAAAATAAATGACTTTGTTGATGCTTGATGGAAGGGCACATTGTGTATGTTGAGAGAGGGGAGGGTAGCTGGGAAGATTGGTGATTAGGAGATGTGGTCAAAGCTGCCTGCAGGTATGGCAAAAACATTATAGTTTCATGATGGAGGTGTGTTCCTAATGCGACACTGCTAACTGACTTCACATCTGTAAGGCTCAAACTTGCCAGCCAACTGACCAGCATCCCTCTTCCTTTTAAACCCTGGAACATGCCACCCAGTTTCATTGTGGCTTCTCAGCTTATTGTGAAACCTTCCCACTTTCCCCAGGAGAGTGTTCTATTCATCAGACCATGGAGGACAAAGTCCTCTGGGCCATCCTCACTCCATGACAACACTGACCAGAGGAAAAAGTCATTGCATTTCTCACCTCTGTTAAAGGGTCAGGTTGGTTGTTTTAACTTAATTGCCACTGATATCTTGCCTTTCGAATGGAAGACATTGTCAAACAAATTTACAAATTAGATGGTGATTGGTAACCTTTTTCCAGGAGGGTGTTTGGAATTAGAATAGGCATGGAGCTGCCTTAGGTCATCAGGTGCTGCCAAGGCTGGGGACAGAGATATCTGCTTTGGTGGGGCAGAAAGTAAGCCTTTTAGTGGTTAAGGTTGCATCTCTTTGTCTTTCACGACTCTAAGATCTTGCTGTTTTCTTTCTACGTTTCCGTTTAGGAAAGAGTACATCTTGGCAGCGTCCTGCCCCTTTTATGGTTTGTGAATTACAGAGATGAGTGTTGCTCTAGATATTCTGGAGGTGGAGTGAAGAATCCCCATTGAGTTGTCCCAAAGCTTCTATTAATTTTTTGTAATGAACAAGAGAAGAGCTGAGGCAGGCACACAAGAAGTGGAATGATTATCTTAAGGCATGCGTTGGCACAGGCAGATTATTGCCCTGCCAAGACTGCAGTATTTGGGGTAAACACTGAGAAGGTCCTACCTATCCTCAAGTTTTTGTTTTTCCTGGCTATTTCCTGAACGTCTACCTCTAGCTACAAAGTAAGTATCCCCAGGAAGGATAATACTTGAAAGTCTACTACTACATTTTTTTATTTTTTCAAGTTAGCATTTGTGGGACACTGGTCACCTGTCTTATCCAGGGGAGAAGAACAGTTTTGGCCAACACATGGCAATCTTATGTTAAGAGAGCAGGAACATAAATCTTCTCATATTTTTCTCTGGAAGCAGAATTAGCCTTCCTCTCTATAGCTTCACAGAATGGAATTCATGGGGACAGGTAGAAGTTCCAGGTAATCTCAGTTTTAGAAAGATCTTTCATACTTTGACATTGTCCCAAAGTGGAATGGACTGGTCAAATGAGTTGTCATGGATACATGCTGGGTGGGGATTCCTGCCTTGGAAGGGATGTTAGTCCTTAAACCTTGCCAACCATCAGAATAGCTTTGGAAGCTTTTCAAAACTCATATTCCTGGGATTCATTTCTGGAGATTCTGATGCAGTAGATCGGCGACCTGGAACACTGTTTCTGAAAAGACTCCTAGATGATTCTGTCCAAATCTCTGATTCACTTATGTCTTAGGCTTCAGAAAATGAATGTGCTGGCTGGAGCAGAGTACCAATAGAAGGTGAGGAAAGGAGGCTGGGAGCCAGGACACCTGGGAGGTGGAGATGATGCCATCAAGATGAGGAAAGAGTTACTGTTCCGAATATTGGTCCTGATTCTTCCTCTGAGCCGAGGGAAGAGTTACCTTGGATAGATTATTTCAGCATTGCAGTTCAGGAAGCACACTTTCATCAAGATGCAGAGGCTCCTTATGAAAGAATTAAAGAGCTAAGATAAACTGGTAGCATATCAAGTGTAAGTTGATTGTACTACATATTATAACCAGGTTAGTTCTCATTTTACAGTGATGATGCTATTTTCTATTCCAATGGGAAATTCTTCTCTGTCTTACGCATTACATAATACATAATACATATTGTGTAACACATGTGACAGACTCATACAGTGTCAGAACTGGAAGGGACCTTCGATGTATCAATGGTTCAACCAATACCCTCAGGGTCACAAAGGTGGTTAGTAGCAGAGTTAGAATTAAAATCCAAGTTCCCTGTTCTTCAGATTTCTTTTCTACTTGATGATATTAGAAGCTATTTGAATATATATAATAACATCTTATTGTCCAAAGAAATATGGCCAAGTCTAAAGTCATAGGTGGGGATAATCCTCCAATGGAGATAGGTAAGGGGAGGGGGAGGATATAAATATATCTTCCAGTGGATGTATTAGGCATCAATGTAAGATGCCTAATGTTTAGAGTTAAGTTACCTCTTGTTCTATATATTGTGCTTAATTACCCCACTTTATCTTTGTTATTCCAAAGTCTTTAAAAGAAGTATATACACAATAACTTGTACAAATAGTGCTTGGGCTGGAATGAAAATGCATAAGGATATGCTGATTTCCCTGTTCTTCAGGTAGCGCTCGTACGCCAATTACCATGTTTCTCTTTTATTAGTGTAGATAACATCTTATTGTCCAAAGAAATATGGCCAAGTCTAAAGTCACAGGTGGGGATAATCCTCCAATGGAGATAGGTAAGGGGAGGGGGAGGATATAAATATATCTTCCAGTGGATATATTAGGCATCAATGTAAGATGCCTAATGTTTAGAGTTAAGTTACCTCTTGTTCTATATATTGTGCTTAATTACCCCACTTTATCTTTGTTATTCCAAAGTCTTTAAAAGAAGTATATACACAATAACTTGTACAAATAGTGCTTGGGCTGGAATGAAAAAAGAGGGTGGTTTTCCATCCTACAGGTATATGACTTAACGGAATGAGTCAAGAACAATGATTAACAGCCAAAAAATCAGTCAAAAGGCAGGCAGGGTTGGAAAATATAACCCTTTACCCTACCCTTAAGCCCTCCTGGAATTAATAGAGTAGAGGTGCTCAGAGTTTTAGGTATATAGAAGTCATTTGATGTTTGTGTTCATAATGCAGTTTCTAAGATGCCTCTCCAAAGATTCTGATTCAGCAGATCTGGGACAGGGTCCAGGAACCTGCATTTTGGATGAGTAATTCTCTCTTATTGCCGACCAGGTCTCCCTCCCAAGTATTATAGTTTCATAGCCTTCACCCCTGACAATACTGAATTTTTGCTCTTGTCCCATTTAAAAATCCTGAAAAACAACTTTGATAGTCAGCCTCAGACCAATTCCTGGACCAATCAACCTTGGCCAGGAAGATGAGGACATAAGGCATAGACAAGGGTATTAGAGACCGGAAAAGAGACTCCTGAGTTAGGTAGACTTCATTTGGTGCCCACCACAGTGCACTGCTCCTCAGTCTCTCTAGGTGCCCAGGCATCTCGGTATTTCCTGCCAAAACCCTGTGCATCTGATAGCCTTCTGTGCTGATCTCCAGGTGCAGAAACCTGAAGGAACTCTGGATGATACACCTGGAGACCACATATAAATCTCTGGGCCAGGGGAAGAGATTCTCTTGGCTAAAGGAGAAAGTGTGGGAAAGGTGTAGAGAAATTTCTTGTGCCTGAATCCTAAATGGATACACGTTTCATAGAAGGCAGGGGTGAACATGAGCCCTTTGACATTTTATTTTCCCCATGAAAAGGCACGTCAAACCACCAACTCATTCATTTACCTTTCTATCTTTGAAAAGATGCAGCTCCCCTCTCTGTCTTTGAGATACTCGATAGAGACACTTACTGGGTTTTATATCACAAGTAGTTTGTATGTTTTTTGGGGGGAGGGGGGGAAGTGTTTGCTGAGGCAGCAGCTTCCCCTGATTGATTCTTTATTTTGTGCATTAAAATATAATAGGCCTGCTGTTTTAATCCTGGAGCAGAAAGAATATAAAAGGCGTTTGATCTTGGGTTCATGATGGAGCTCCTCAGGTCTTGGATAGATTATTTCTGAATAGGTGCCCTTTGCCCAGAATTCCAGCGAGTACTCCAGGGTCAAAGATAAACTGTGTATCCAGAGATGAAAGGACAGTTGTTTCCCCACAAAGCCTCATAAATCAGTTTTGTACCATTCCTGTTTTATTTTATTTTTTTCTGGCACCACAACATTGGGGCTGTTTGATGCATTTAACTGAAAATATTTGTATAGGGCCCTTAGGTTTTCTTTTGTGATGGAAAGTGTTATCTAAAAAAAAAAAAAACAACGAGCTGATAAACTGAGAGGCAAAGTGAAGTGAACATTCACCCAGCATCCGGCTCTCAGAGTCAACATCTGATTGTACTTAGTGGGGAGGAAACTTTAAAAAAAAACCCAATCCAACTTTCATTTCTTGCTTCTTTTATCCTTAAGCTCAGCAATAAACTAGCACTCTTTGGTTAAAAAGTCAAGGGAACAGATGTATAATTCTGGTGCTTCAGCATCTATATTTCAAGTGGAGCATGTAAATTATGAGAATGCTTCTCAGCGCTCAGCGATGAGAGCCTCGAAGAGCATGCGTGGCACTGCTGTCTGTCATCCAGCATTCCGCCCATCCTGGGAAATAGCTGCTGCTCCTCCTGGCTGGCTGGTCAGTTGGATGGAGCATGGTACAAATGGGTCCTCTCAAGGAGGCTGTTCATTTCACAGAGAGAAAATCAGTGGTTGAACTCCACAGAACTGAAACACCAAGACTTGACAACTGGAAGGTCACAGGCAGGGCCTGGAAAAGATAGTGCTGATAACTAAGGACAAACATCAGAGGCAGTTTAAAAAGCAAAGATAGCGCACAGTCTCCAGTTCTGTCCTCAAAGACCTGGCCCTTGCTAGTTATGTGACATTAGAGAAGGTACTTAGTTTTCTGCTTTGGAAACTGGGTATATAAGTGCCTTCTTCAGAGGACTGTTTGGAGAGTGAATAAGAAATTAGTGTGTAAAATGCTTAGCCATGTTCCAATGTAGGTGTCTTTTTTTTTAAAAAAAAAAACTAGAACTCGTTACATACTAAAAAGGTGGTAAAGTATTAAATTTTTATTCAAAATTTCAAATTCAAAAGCTGGAAAGGACCTTTAAAGCCATCTGGTTTGATTTCCTCATTTTGAGATGGGCAGTGGCTTTCCCCAGAGATGACCCAGTCCTTCTTCAAAATCACATCACCAAACTCTAAGTGCCACCAGGGTGGGCCCCCGAAAGGTGTGTTCAGCACTTGCCGTGATGCCTGACACTCAATGAAGATTTGTTCAATTGGCAAATAAAACTTGGGGATGCTGGACATGTCACCAGAAAAGATCCTTTTTTTTTTGCTTTGTGTTTTAGTTTTTAGGTCTTTCTGAAGAGTCAATGAATATAATATTGTGAATCACTTCATATATGCTAATACTGTGAACTAAGCAAAAAATATGGGGATATTTTAAGGAAAACTGCTAATTGATATATGAAAGTACAGTTCAGATCCTATTTTGACAGTCAGAAAATACTTTTTGGATGCCTACTTTACAGATTAAGTTGTGTTAAATGAGTTGGGAATGGAGATGAAAGAATTATGGTTGCCAAACATCCCACAGGGATATGCTCAAACAAATGCACAATTCCCTCTTATTCCCAAAATGCCTTTAGGAATTAGTAGTAGTCTATCCCCCTTTCCTTAAGAATTTAGGTTGCCCGGCTGGTGTGGCTCAATGGTTGAGTGTCAACTTAGGAACCAGGAGGTCACCGATTCAATTCTCTGTCTGGTTTTGGGCTTGGTCCTCAGTAGGGGGTGTGCAGGAGGCAGCCGATCAATGATTCTCTCTCATCATTGATGTTTCTATCTTTCCCTCTCCCTTCCTTTCTGAAATCAATAAAAATATATTTTTAAAAAGGAATTTGGGTCAAATAAAGATATTTCTCCCTCTTTTCAAAAATATCCTTTTGCAGGGTCAGGCCAAGATTGTTGGCTTGGTTTTTTGCACAGTCATGCTAGCTTTGCTCCATTAGCCAATGGAATCCACAGAGGATCCCTTGACTGCCATCTGCCATTTGCTGCTCCTTCCTCTTCCTGCCTCTTAAGGAAGGATGGCTAGATGAAGGGCACAATTAGATCTGAAGGCCCAGCACACGATGGGAGTGATGGTGGGCTTCAACATTCTAAATGGAGGACCTTCTGTAATTCTGTCCTGGAAGTAGACCCAGCCAGGAACAGCAGGTGGGTCCCCAGGCAGTCTAATAACTTGATGCCTGTTAGTGCTCTGCTTATCCTCTCATTTCTTAAACAGTTAAACTCCAGCACCAAACATGATTATCCAATGTATACAGCAAAAGCCTTGCCTTCTGATTGAGTGGGAAATTTGTACACCCAAATAGTTAAGTGACCCTCTTAAAGAGGCAGTTTAAACAAGGCCCATGCACAGTCTCACAGGTTCTGTGTAAATGACAGATGCTGGATTTGTGCATAGTTCTACATTGTGGCTTTGTGGCCCTGAGTATAAATGACTATTATTATTATTTGTATATTTCCCTGGGAGAGGGGCCACACACAGCCCCTTCCCACACAATTTATAACTGGCTTCTAACCTCGCAAAGTGTTCTCTGTAACAGGAGTGCTAGGAAAAATAATTTTTTCCATTTTATTATAATTCTACCAACATTTTTAGCACCTCTTAAATACTAGCACCCCAGGCAAATCCTGTCTGACCTGCCCCTTAATCCTACTCAGCATGGAATAGAATATAAAAAAGAGGAAAGAAGAAATTAGTAGTAATGAGAGGTCACTGGAGACATTTAAAAGCTCATAAAATACAGATAAACTTCCAGTGAGGGATACTTAGGCAATGTGTTAATCACCATTTTTCAGAATTCACTGAAGATCCAAAAAATTAGGAGTCAAATATATTTTGGTTCATTTCACTACTCTTCAAATGAAGGAAATAATAAACTATAAACTATAAAACTTCATATCCTTTCAAAGGGTTTTCATGTGTATGATGTCATTTCTTTTTAACTGAAGGTGCAAACTTCTCAGTTTGTAATGTCTTTTTGTCATTTATCATTGGTCCATGTAACATCTTATTTTATTATTTTCCCCTTAATCCCCAACCTCTGTTCCTAGTCCTCTGTCCCCAATAACTTTCCTAAATAATATGTTGATAATGAATGTTTAAAGATGCATGTGCCCTAGTTGAATATGGAGTATTCTTTGGAACCTATTGGTGTTTTTAATTTGTCATTCAATCCTGTTTTTAAGATCATGTGGCTATAACTACAGTTAGCTCAATATTTTTAACTTCTGCAAGGTATTTCATAATGTGAATCCACTGTATTTTAAAAATATTTTTAAATGGTGGTAAAATATATATAACATATTTACATTTTAACCATTTTTAAGTGTACAGTTCTTTGGTATCAGGGTACATTCTTGTTGTTCTGCAACCCTTACCACCATCCTTCTCCAGAACCTTTTCATTTTCCCAAACTGAAACTGGAACAATTGAACAATAACTCTCCATTCACCCCCTCAGGCCCTGGCAACCACCAATGCATCCACTGTATTTTATTATTCCCCTATGGATGGACACTTAGGTTGTCTCCAAGTCCCACAAACCACACCACAATAAAAAAAAAGAAGGGAATTTTGGAGTCATAGAAGACACATTCATTGTTTTCTAGAAGGACTGTACCAATTTACAGTTCCTCTAAAAGTATACCAGAGTTTCTATTTTTAACATCCTGTCATCTCTGAAATTATTTACCTTTTCATTCTAATAATCTTATTTTCAATTCAATTTCTTTGTTTACTGAAGAGTCTGAGCATTTCTTATTAGTTACTCGGGCTTCCCTTTCGAAAATTATCTACTCAATAATTTGCTCATTTTAAAATTGGGTTTCCTACTTTTTTTCTTATTTACCTTTAGGAGTTGTTTGCATATTACAGGTATTAAGTTCTTGCTGGTTTTGTATATTAGCTATCTTTTCATATTTCCCCCCAAACTCTCATCTTTGTCTGTGTTGTTCTTTATTTTGACAAAATCAAATTAATTAATTAAAAAAATCTTACCATTTATGTTTTTAGGGTCTTAGTCCAGAAGTTTTTTCTCCACCTCTATATAAAAGAAGTCCTATTGTACATTTAAAAAAATTGTTTCTTTTTATTTTAAAATTTTATTTTAAAATTTTTATCCTGTATTTTCTGTTTTTAAATGAAAACATATAACATTATAAATTTAAGGTGTACAATGTTTCTTTATAAAAGAAACATACATTTATATATTATAATATGATTGCATTTATAGCATATTTATCACATTGCGTAATTATAGGACAATATTGTTGTCTATATTCATTACACTATGCATTAGATCACTATGACTTATGTACTACTCATTGCAAGTTTGTGCCCTAAAGCAACATCAGTCTTAGCTCCCAACCTCCTATTCCCTGCTAACGAATATTGTACTGTTTTTTTTTTACTAATTTGACTTTAAAAATCTTTATATTTCACATATAAGTGATATCATGAAGTATTTGACTTTGTCTGATTTAAACTACTTGAGCATAATATGCTCAAGGTTCATGCATGTTGTCATAAATGACAGGATATCTTTCTTTTCATGGCTGAGTAATATTCCACTGTGTATGTAGTACATCTTTTAAATATACATTTTATTGATTTTTTACAGAGAGGAAGGGAGAGGGATAGAGAGTTAGAAACATCGATGAGAGAGAAACATCGATCAGCTGCCTCTTGCACACCTCCTACTGGGGATGTGCCTGCAACCAAGGTACATGCCCTTGGCCGGAATTGAACCTGGGACCTTTCAGTCTGCAGGCTGATGCTCTATCCACTGAGCCAAACCAGTTAGGGCTGTAGTACATCTTTTAAATCTATTTGTCTGTTGATGGGCATTTAGGTTGTTGTTTCCATATCTAGGCTATTTTAATAATGCTGCAGTAAACATGGTGGTGTATGTATCTCTTTGAAATACTGCTTTCATTTCCTTTGGAAATATGCCCAGTAGTGGAATTGCTGGATTGTTTGGTAGATCTATTTTTAATTTTTTTGAGGAATCTCCATATTGTTTTCCATAGTGGTTGGACCAATTTACATCCCCACCAACGTATTCTCACCAGCAGCTGTTGTCTCCTGTCTTCTTGATGCTAGCCATATATGTCTTTGCCACACACCATAGCATATTCCTTAAAAGATGTCTAGTGATAATATGAAAGAGATACAAAAGTAAAACCTAGTTAGTCATCAAAAACAAAACAAAATTCCATCTCAATATGTTACAAATTTGGGAAAAAAGAAAATAAACTAGAGCTTCTATGAGAAATGAGTGATTCCAGGCCTGGAACAGTGAAGGTACAAGATAAACTTGGAACATGTTATTCTGCCTGAAAGTAAAGAAGTCTTCATAAAAAAATAGATAAATTAAAACAGCAAAAAAAAGAAAATTCTTAAGGTAGACTGACAACTGATAAACACGGGGGAGTGCTATAGTTGGAAAAATCACTCTTTTGCCCTCATCATAGCAAAGATTGGTTTAGGATTGAATCATCAATGGATGCTAAAGCTAGGGTATAAATTCTGAATGCGTAGCAGGATATTTGCATGATCTGATAATGTCTTTCTATAGATTATGTATTAGGTGCACAGAGGAATGCAGGAAATATACAGTGGAGAAACTGGATAACACCTTGATCTAGTAATAAATATTATCACCAGTGATGGACTTGAGTGTCTCTAGATATACTTTGAGGATACAACATTATGTTAGTATTTTGGCTGAACATATGTAGCCAAGTTTAATCATAAACAAACATTAGCTAAACCCAAACTGAGGAGTATTCTATATTATAGCTGACTTCTGCTGAAAGACTGAGGAACTGTTTCAGATTTAAAGAGATTAAAAGGACATGACATATAAAATTCAATACATGATCCTTGACTATATCCTGTAAGAAGTGTTATAAAAGGCATTATTGGTACCATTGGCAAAAACTGAATTATGGACAGTAGATAAGATAAAACTATTGTATCTGTGATAAATTTCCTGAATTGGGTAACTGTTGCAGCATTGTAAAAGAATATCCTTGGTCTTAAGAAATATACACTGAAGTATTAAGGGGAAAAGGGGTATTCTCAAATGGTCCAGTGAGAAATAAATAATAAAATGTATATAGCTAGAAGAATGAGAAAGCAAATGTGGCAATGTGGTAAAAATTAGTGAATCTGAGTAAAGGGAACATGGAAGTTCTCTGTACATTTTTTTACATCTTTTCATTTAGTATGAAATTATTTCAGAATTGAAAGAAATTGGGGGAAAATTAGTAAGTATGGTCATTTGTCAAAAATTTGACACATTCTAGAAATCAACATTTTCCCCATGCCATCTCTGTTTTCCCACAAGAATGGGTTAATGGCACCTCTGAAGGGCATATTTGTTCTCAAGATGAACTCACTAGAAGCAGAGACTCCGCAAGGTCTTGGTTTAACTGCCTTCTCTTGCTTATAAGTTTAGTAATATTATTATAAGGAAAGGAGCCATTTGTTGCTGATAGAGTTTTTATCTTTTTTCTTTACTCAAAGTGGTATATGCTAAGCCTAACAGTTTCAACCTTGCCAAGTGTCTCTCACATCTCTATTTCTCAACTTGATATACTTATTATAATAATCTATAAGAAATAACCCCTCAGTGATACCCTGCACCTGATGGGACTTGCACACCTATGCTTTGATTTAATCTCCACTGTCTCCAAAATTCTGTATGAAGATCAGAGCTGCTTATGGGATGTGGTTTGAGTGGGACCAAGGAAGTAACCCTTGATTATTTATTTCTAATACTTTGCTTATCAGAAGTGGACAGAAATTTTACAAGTTGAGTTGTATTTTTCTTTTTTTCTTTAAAATACATTTAAAAATTGTGCTAAAATACACATTACATAACCTAACATTTAGCTCTTTAACCATTTGCAAGTGTATAGTTCAGTGGCATTAAGTACATTCACACTGTTGTGCTCCCATCACCACCATCCACCCACAGAACTGTTTTCATCTTGTAAAACTTAAACTGTGCCCATTAAACAATAACTTCCTACTTCCCTCCCCCCTCAGGTCCTGGCAACTACCATTCTGTTTTCTGTTTCTATGAATTCAATTACTCTAACACATATAAGTGGACTTATTCTGTATTTGTCCTTTTGTGACTGACATTTCACTGAGCATGTCCTCAAGGTTCATCCATATTGTAGCATGTCAGACATTCTTTCCTTTTCATAGCCGAACACATTTCATTGTGTTTATGCGCCATGCTTTGTTTATTAATTCCTATCAATGGGCACTTGCATTGCATCCAATTTGGCTACTGTGAATAATGTTGGTATGAACACTCGTGTACACATATCTGTTCTCCTTGTTTGCAATCCATTTGGATATATACACAGAAGTGGGATTGCTGGGTCAAATAGTAATTCTATTTTTAAGGTTTTGAGGAACTGCTGTACTGTTTTCTGTAGCGGCCGCACTATTTTACATCCCCACCAACATTACACAAGGGCTCCAGTTTCACTCTGTAACACTTGTTATTTTGTTTTCTTTTTTTGCTAGCAGTCATCCTAATGAGTGTGAGGTAGTATCTCATTGTGATTTGAGTAATATTTCTCTTAATGTAAGCTCCCCTGAGAAGGAAAAACAGCAATATTATCAGATATTAATATTCTAAATTAGTTTGAAAGATTTTCTTCTTTTCTCAGAATGATAGCTTTGTAGAATGAGGCAGTTAACAGGTGTGTCTGGATGGAAAATACTTGTATGTAGTAAAAAGAGCCCCGAGTTTAGAGGCAGAATATCACTGTCTGTAATGTCTCTATTATGTTACTGTGATGCCTTTGATAAGTCAATGTAATCCACAGCAGCCACAATTTCTTTATCTGAAAAAATGTGCACAATGCTCTGTAGCAGTGGTTCTCAAACTTTAGCACACATCTGAATCTCCTGAGGGCTTGTTAAAGTGCAGAGCTTTGCACCCACCGTCAAAGTTTCTGATTCAGTGGATCTTAGGTGTGTCCTTAAAACTTTGCATTTCCAAAGGTGATGCTGATGTTGCTAGATCAGGGACAACACTTTGAAAACCACTGCTCTAAAGAATTGTTTTGGGAGTGGTGTAATATGAATAAGACAATTCTATCCTACAATTGTTAAGCACTGTGAAATGCCAGAGGTTTATTTAATCATGTGAGGATAGAAAGGTCTCCTAAGATAGGCAGCAGAATCTAATAGAGTGGCACTTTTCACAGTTGTACTAAAATCTCTGAGACTTGAGCATTCTGAGAAGTGGGCCAATGAGGTGAGGATATCAAGAAGAAAGAGATGAACTTTGGGAGTGAAGCTGGAAGGTATAGAAAACTCATTTTACCCAAGACAAATGTTTGCCCAGGACCAGCTAATTTCTTTTTGGAGTTTTTTTATCGGTAAAGAATTCTTTTTGGCTACAAGGGAGAGAAAACTCAATAAATGTGTATAATACCTATGTAAGTATAATACAGCTTGAGTGGGGAATAAGTATAATTACATAGGTATTATAGCAGGCTGGTGGCCTCAGGCATTACTTAACATAGGTATTATACCAAGAATAGTGTCTCCTTTTCCTTTTGTACCTCTGAATCCTACCACTTTACCCCTAAGTTTCTGTAGCCTCTCATGCTTAGGTCTCTCCTAGAATATGGCATGCTTTCCAAATATCCCAGACAAAATCCTAGCCTTTTCTACCTCCAGTTGCCCCTGGGAACCATGAGGTGATGAAGCTAATCAGATGGACTGATTCATGGGGAAAACACATGAAGAGGTTAAACCTGCAGTGAACTTTGGCTGTCACTGAATGGAAAAGTTTTTCCAGTCTGTGTTCTCAACCAGAGGTTAATGATTTTCTTAGCCTCCTAATCCATCTACCATGATGTGGAGGCACTAATGAAGTCCAGCTTATATGTTCTTGAGACTCTCCTTGCAATTGTGCTTTGTAAACATGAAATATATTTATTTGTGGTTTTTCTTTCTCATTTTTTCCCTTTTGAGCTTGAGTCGGGAGTAAGTAGAGAAAGAACCATGTCTCACCAGGAAGGTAAAAGTTAAAAGTATGTTTGAGGAAGTGAATATTAAGGGAGATTTGAAAAAAGGAAGGCTAGTAGCTGGGCCAATAGGCAGGTGGCCTGCATAGCCATCAAGAGGGAGACAGAGGAAGGAAGGGAGAGCAAGAAGGAAATACAGACAGTGGTTAGTGAACTAGCCCAGGCAGGTGAGATGGGAGGGGGAGGAAATGTGCGCTGACACTGATACAGTGGGGCCTTGACTTACGAGTGTCTGGACTAATGAGTTTTTCGAGATACGAGCCGTCTCTTGGCTGATTTTTTGCTTTGAGTTGCGAGCTAAAATTCAGGTTATGAGCCAGCTTCAAGGAAGGCTAGTAGCTGGGCCAATAGGCAGGTGGCCTCAGGCATAGCCATCAAGAGGGAGACAGAGGAAGGAAGGGAGAGCAAGAAGGAAATACAGACAGTGGTTAGTGAACTAGCCCAGGCAGGTGAGATGGGAGGGGGAGGAAATGTGCGCTGACACTGATAGTTGTTGCTGAAGGTGGAGTTGAAAGGTGTGCAGAGCTGGCAGGAGAAGGAGGCCAGCTCTAGGTGCAGCAGGGCAGACAGGCAAATGGAAAGACAGGGCGGTAGACTGACTTGGGTTGGGGAAGGTACCTAATGCCTGGTAGAGCAGTGGTTCTCAACCTTCCTAATGCCGCGACCCTTTAATACAGTTCCTCATGTTGTGGTGACCCCCAATTTCATTGTTACAAATTTAACATAATTAAAGCATAGTGATTAATCACAAAAACAATATGTAATTATATATGTGTTTTCCGATGGTCTTAGGCGACCCCTGTGAAAGGGTCGTTCGACCCCCAAAGGGGTCGCGGCCCACAGGTTGAGAACTGCTGCTGGTAGAGAGTTGATGTTTCTGATAAGTAGGAGTCTGGGGAGAAGTGAGCCACCATAGATCAGTTTAGTCCATTTGGATCCAATTTAGCAAACATTTAATGGGTGTAATAGGTAGAATAATCCCATCCCCTCCCCCAATTTTTTTTTTTTGCACCTTTCCTAGTCCCTAGAACCTGTGAATGTGCTACTTTATACTTTGCTGATGTCGTCAAATTAATAATCTTGAGATGAGGAGAATATTATGGATTATCCAGGTGAGCCCAATGTAATCACAGTCCCTGATGAGAAAAAGGGGCGAGGGCTGAGGGCGAGAGCGAGAGGAAGATTTGAAGACACTGCTAGCTTTGAAATTGGAGGAAGGGCCACAAGCCAAGGAATGCACATGGCCGCTGGAAGCTCTGAAGGAAAGGGAATGGATTCTCCCTCCAGAACTGTAAGGCAATAACTTTTTTTCCCATAAAGGCACTAAGCTTGTAATTTATTACCACACTTTGCTTTGCTCACAGCTGCCCAGGTGATGCCAGTGTTGGTAGATTCTCCCTCCAGAACTGTAAGGCAATAACTTTTTTTTCCCCATAAAGGCACTAAGCTTGTGGTAATTTATTACCACACTTTGCTTTGCTCACCGCTGCCCAGGTGATGCCAGTGTTGGTTTGAGGACCACACCTTGTTTACCAAGGGTCTAGGCCAGTGGTCGGCAAACTCATTAGTCCACAGAGCCAAATATCAACAGTACAACGATTGAAATTTCTTTTGAGAGCCAAATTTTTTAAACTTAAACTATATAGATAGGTACATTGTTATTAACTTAATTAGGGTACTCCTAAACTGGCCTTTACTAAAAATGTCCTCAATCTGATTGAGGTATGTTTGCTGAGGGTCGACCCCTTCCAACTCTCCCATCCTCACTCGTCTTGTATACTTGTTTCAGATAAACGAGTGTGGATGGGAGAGTTGGAAGGGCGCGACCTCAGCAAACGTACCTCAAAACAATGTACCTCCCCCGCGCTGCATATCCTGCGGCCCCCCTGCGCCGCATCTCCCGTCGCCCGACCGACACCCCCCACTTCTTCTCATGCCATTTCTTCGAAATAGACTCGCCCAGGCCGAAAACCGACGTCTGCGCATGGGCCATGAAGTTTCAATCGCACTGTACATGCGCGCCCGCACGTGGTATTTTGTGGAAGAGCCACACTCAAAGGGCCAAAGAGCCGCATGTGGCTTTCGAGCCGCAGTTTGCCGACCACGGGTCTAGGCTATAAGTCAGTTCTAGAGTCTGGGCATCCAAGATGAGCAAAGCTTTTAGGTTGTTATGATGGTGAAATGATTCTGGTTTTAGGCATAGAAAATGGCTGGAATGATCATCTGATTTAAAGATTAAAGATCTGAAACTTACTAGCAGATTGGGACTCTGAGCTTTTTAAAAGGATTGTTATGATAATCAAACAAGGTGATATATATGAAAGCAGTAAGTAATTTATAAAGCACAGTGTACAAATGTGAGTCATCTCTTCAAATGTCAGATGAAAGATTTGGCAAGAAAGTACATGTCTCATTCTGGATCATGCTTTTCTAGCTCAACTGAAGTAAAGGAAGAAATATTTGGATGAAAACAAATGCCAACATTTATCCGACTCATTTTTCTTTTATTTCCTGTAAGTTCTTTGTTCTGCTCTGATTATAATACACATATGGAATAGAATACTTGGAAAACAAAACAAACAAAAAGCTTACGGAAAATAAAGAATTGTCACCTGTAACCCCGTAATTCAAAGAAAACCAGGAACTAGAGAATTTCCAGGAATTTGGGTTGATTTGATGTTCTTTAAGAGTCATTGCAGATTTTTATCTTTTGAATATTATAGAAAAGCATAACAGGTTGCTTTGGTGTTGTGCACTATGACTGCTACTCTGTAATTACAGTGACCACAACAATTCTAGTCACACCAGGGGACACTTTATCATAAAGCAGTAGTTCTCAACTGGGGCAATTTTGCCATCCAGGGGCATTTTACAGTGTCTGGAGACATTTTGTTATGACTGAGGGGTGGGAGCTACTGGCACCTGGTGTAGATTTGCCAGGGATGCTGTCCAATATCCCACAAGGCATAGTACAGCACCCACAACAATAATTATCTGGCCCAAAATGTCAGTAGTGCTAAGGTTGAGAAACCCTGCTGTAGAGTAGTGGGTTCCACATTTTAGTGACCATCAGAATCCCCTAGAAGGCTTGTTACACCAAAGATTGCCCCCACCCCCACCCCCACCAAATTCCTAATTTTGGAAGGAGGCTGAGAATTTGCATTTCTATCACATTCTCAGGTGATGCTGATGTTGCTGGTCTGGGAGCAGCTCTTTGAGAACAATTGCCATAGGGATTAATAGCTACACAACTGTAATTGGTCTCATATAAAGTGTCAGCTCCATAATTTGTGCCCTCTCTCATATTTAATTAGGCTTTCCCTTTTTTTCTGGTATGCTGCAAACATCTCTTAGGCACAGGCCAGGTCTCCTCTTTTCTTTGGCATGTCCTGGGGTGTGAGGAACAGGCCTCTCTCATTACTGTGGACCAGACGGTTTCATTTGGCTATGTGGACTTGGCACCATTTAAGACCTGGCACCAAGGACATGTGAGTGAGGTGTTGGCTTGGGAGAGATTGATGGAGAGAGGGAAGCGATGGGGCAAGTGAATGTGGGAAGAAAAGAAACAACCATTTTTGTTGTGTTTAAGACCCCCCCCTTTCCCTTCCCCCACAGTGTCCTGAAAACTCAACATGCCTGTGCATAGCTTTGCAATCTCTCTACATAAAAGCCTAAGTGCCAGACTGACCAGCCGGGAAGATGTTCAATGCACAGGCATGGAAACATGGAACAGACTGATGAATCTCAGAGGGAAGGAGGAATGGGGGAGGGCAGGAAGAGATTAATCAAAGATCTTATATGCATATTAGAGGCCCAGTGCACGGATTCGTGCACTGGTGGGGTCCTTCGGCCTGGCCTGCGGGGATTGGGCCAAAACTGGCTCTCCTATATCCTCTGAGGGTCCCGGATTGTGAGAGGGTGCAGGCCAGGCCAAGGGACCCCACCGGTGCACAAATCCGAGCACTGGGCCTCTAGTTTCTTATAAAACACAGTCTTTTAGTCTGAAATGTTAGACTCCCCACCTAACATACTGTCTTATTAATGATGGAATCAGGTTTACTTTTCACTGTCATCACACCAGTAGGCCCAAAGAGGGCAGATTTATCTCCTGCATCCCTGAGTTCATTATCTTTTCTCCAAGGATTCTTTTTCTGACCTTGTTCCCTATTGTCCTTGGGCCATTCAGCATGAGGGCAGGGCTCATCCACCTCTGACACACATCATATTGAGTTGGACAAGGGTGGCCAGTGGATTCAGCATGAGGAAAACAGAGGCAAGGTTGGGAATGGAAGTCAGGGACCAGATCCAGGCATTGGTTGGACCAGGAAGTACCTGGACCCTTTGGTACCGAACCAAGGAACATATTGACCCTTGTGATGAAAATGAGAAACCAGGTAAAAGGTTGGGAAAACACTGGGTCTGAGGAGTCTAAGAATGTGAGAGCTCACAACTGAAGTGAGGCCTATCTTGGAAGCCTCTGATGATTTCTGCTGGGCCAGCAAGTAAACAGACGCCAGTCTTAACGTGCTAACCTGGTTAACCTGGCTGATGGGGCTGAATGCTTCAGGGCATGAGAAGAACAGTTAATAGTTTTTTAGGTGGAGGATGAAGAAGGGTGCACAGGGTATTTCAATTTCTTATAAAATATTCCTTTCCTTATGCTGTGAACACAGCATTTATTTTGTTATTTTAAAAAATATCACTTATTGATTGATTTTAGAGAGAGAGGGAGAGAAACATTGGTTCCCTGTTCCACTTATTTATACACTCATTGGTCTCTTCTTGTATGTGCCCAGACCGGGGATTGAACCCACAAACTTGGCATATTGGGACGATGTTTTAACCAACTGAGCTACCCAGCCAGAGCCAAACATCATTTATTGTATGAAAAAATGGAAAATAACTTATACTCTGAACAATAAGAGCTTACTTACATAAACTATGTAAAATCCATAATGTAGCCATCAAACTGTTTCCTTAAAATATTTAATGAAATAGAACTGTCTCACAATATATATATATTGCAGTTTGCAGCTTATTTTATTATTTTTGATGTATATTTTATTGATAGTATTAACAGATATCTCCTGTTTATCCCTCCTTATCTTACTGTTATTTTAATACTTATAATAATTTATACTTATTTAACAATTAAAGAAGGTTAACAGATGACATTAATTAAGCATCTACAGTTCTTCTTGCTAGCACGGCAATGTAATCTTCTCCCCCTCTCAGAGCTAAGGAAATGGAAGTTAAGTCATTTGTCCACGTAAGTGTAGAGCTGGAATTTGTACTCAGTTCCCTCTGTGAAGGTCTATGGGCCTTTCACCAAAGTGTGAGGCAATTTGGGTAACATGTGGCTTCCCAGGTTTCCTCCTGATCATTCTGGAGTGCTCTCTCCATGCAGGGGACACCTGTCTCCCAATAATGGGTTCCTACAACTGTAGTATTTGAGTCTGCTAAAATTTAGCCATCTCCTTAGGAAAGTTTTTATTGGTTTCCCTTTAAATATGAAAAAATTTTCAAACCATAAAGATATTAATTCATTTCTACCTTACCCTGCAGATTTTGGGGAGGGAGAGTGAACTTTTGAGACACTGAAGATTAAGTTTGTAGTAGGACATGTCACCCTTGTATTCCACACGACCATCCTTGAGGGAAACAAGGGGCAGTGCTCATGGAAGACCTCCCAATGCAAACCTGCATCTGGCCACGGAGAAGCTCCCCCTTCAGCTGTGCGAGTGAGAGTCACACTGAGGTTCCTATAAAACATGCTGCATCACTCAAGAACGCTCCACCCTCGTTCACATGAGCAGTCTGAGTGGTGCTGTAAAACCGAATTTATCACCCTGAGTCATGGAGAAGGAGAGTTCTGGGCAGAGCTAGAGCCAGGAACAGAACCTGAGAGGCAGAAGGTGGAGACCAGGGTTGAGGGGTCACAAGGGCGTAGGAATCATGGATTAATACTCACATCAGGATGCCCTGGAGGATCGCAGCATCCTAAAATATCAGGAACAAAGTGGACAGCCCAGTCTGGCAGTTCTTACAGGACAAATTCTGGTAGAAACCAGGGATGCATCTAGAGCAGTGGTTCTCAACCTTCTGGCCCTTTAAATACAGTTCCTCATGTTGTGGTGACCCCCAGCCATAAAATTATTTTCGTTGCTACTTCATAACTGTAATGTTGCTACTGTTATGAATCGTAATGTAAATATCTGATATGCAGGATGGTCTTAGGCGACCCCTGTGAAAGGGTCGTTCGACCGCCAAAGGGGTCGCGACCAACAGGTTGAGAACTGCTGGTCTAGAGCCAAACCAGAGATGTATGCGTTTATTTATTTTGACAGTACTTTCTTCTACACCCCAAAGTTGGGATGTGACAAACTTCTTAGATCTTGCTTTTAAATGTGGCATTTTACATACGTTCTTGAAAAGTGCTTCTTCACCTTTCCAGCTTACATCAGAGCAACATAGCCCAGCTTGATTAGAATCCCCAGCCTCCCTTTGTAGCCAGCCTGGCCTATCTTCCCTGCCTGGAGTTCTTTTTGCTGCAAAGGGAGCGCTCAGATGTTGCAGCTGAGTCTCAGAAGTTGGGTGTGAGGCGTGTTGTGAGAGCCTCCAAGGCCACTTCCCTCTCAGCAATGCCCACTAGGTGACGCCTGTGAGTGGCTGGGCCTTCCAGAACGCCAGCTTCCTCAGCTCCTTCCTTCCCAGGCCCACATCTTGTCTAGAAGATGCTGAACTGGCAAGATCCTTAAAGAAGGTATTCTGCACCTAGTGTTCAGAGAGGACATGTGAGGATCTCAGTCAGCTCCCCACTTTTGAGGAGGACACTGATATCTCTGCTTAGTCTATGTGATGGTCTGATTATGAAAGTAGGGAAAAGGAACAAAACCCTTGCATAACCCAAATGGCTCTAGATTCTGGGTAGGTTCATAACTGCTTTAAAAATGCAAACAAGCGTGGCTGGCCTGGCTCAGTAGTTGAGTGTCGACCCAGGAACTAAGAGGTCACTGGTTTGATTCCTGCTCAGGGCACATGCCTGGATTGTGGCTCAATCCCTAGTAGGGGTACGTGCAGGAGGCAGCCAATCAATGATGTTCCTCTCTCATTGATGTTTCTATCTCTCTATCCCTCTCCCTTCCTCTCTCTCTCAAAATCAATTAAAACATTGGAAAAAGAAAAAAAAAAGCAAACAAAATTTCCCCAAACTAAGGTGACTTCTGATGCTCCTGGGATGATTAGAAAGAAGATGGGAGTGAGGCATGATTATTTTTCACTGTAGCAGTGGTTCCCAAATAAAGCAGTGTGCATCAGATGGCCTGGAAGGATTGTTAAACCACAGATCTGTGAGTCCCACTCAGAGTTCCTGATTGAGAAAGTCTTGGGGGGGAGGCCTGAGAATTTGCATTTCCAACAGGTTCCCAGGTGATGCTGCTGCTGCTGCTGCTGCTGCTGCTGTGGGAACTCATTCAGAGAACCATTACATGCCAGCATTCTATATAAATATGTGGGGTGACAGGGATGGGGACTAGGAGCTGGGACATTGTGGAGAGGGAGGGGACAGTGAACTGAAGCGGCATAAACAGATTCCCTCTTGGCTATAGAAAAGTCACTCCCCCTTTCCTTGTATAGCTTTTCAGATATTCTCCTTATTCCAAAGAATGTCAACAGCACATTGTGCTTTTGTTAGATAAATCCACCGGGCAGGGATAAGTTAAATCTAATGGCAAGTCAGGGACAAATAACCAGGCAGCTGGGCTATTGCTAGAGATACATTGAGGTGATTTATTTAAATTTGCTTGATGGTTTTTCTAGTAGGGAAATGAAATGTTCTCTCTGTACTGCAGGTGTTCAAGTGCTTTTTTAAATGGCTAAATATTTAAAGTGACAGTCAAGTCAAGGTTAAGAAGGTTAAATGAGAGTACATTCAAAACCAGTGGTTTCCGAACGTCCTGATTAAAACTCTTGTTCCTTTAGAAAGGTGAGAGCAAGTATGTAGGTTTATATGAAAATAAAATCCCAAACCACTCTTGACGTGTGTGTTAATACTGCCAAAGTGTCCTCATGTGACACAGCCTCTTTACACAGATTTTCAGTTGTTTTTCCTTTTTTATTTTTCTAAACTAAAGGTTCTATGCAGCATGAGATAGGTTAGTTTGATGATCTCCATTCCACGAGGGAGGACTGTGGTCCAGGGTGGCTAAATGTTAAGCCGAAAGTTATTTGGATGAGCTTCCAAACTGGAAACTCGGAGTCCTGGACTTGAGTTTCCAGCCCCCACCTCCATTTTGCAGCCCTGCCTTTCCACCTGAACTCCCTCTGTTAGAGCAATTCTGGAAAATTTCTATTAAGTTTTCTATAGTTGTATCTTATCCTCCATTATAATTGGGGTCCCCTTAAGGCAGTGGTTCTCAACCTTCCTAATGCCGTGACCCTTTAATACAGTTCCTCATGTTGTGGTGACCCCCAACCATAAAATTATTTTCGTTGCTACTTCATAACTGTAATTTTGCTACAGTTATGAATCGTAATGTAAATATCTGATATGCAGGATATATTTTCATTGTTACAAATTGAACATAATTAAAGCATAGTGATTAATCACAAAAACAATATGTAATTATATATGTGTTTTCCGGTGGTCTTAGGCGACCCCTGTGAAAGGGTCGTTCGACCCCCAAAAGGGTCGTGACCCACAGGTTGAGAACCGCTGCCTTAAGGTCTGATGTTTCCCTCTCATACCAAAATATTCAGCCCTCAGGTTGATAGCAGGCATTTTTTTCTTGTATCTTTCATGTAATGACCATGAAATTTCTTCCACAAGAACACATAGAGATTTTGTTCTGTTCTGTTTCTAATTTCAGAAAAATAAGTTCCCACTGCACCACCACCCACCGGAAAAAGAGCACACAGTGACTGACAAGATGAGGTCTTTGTTTGATTGTATTTCAAATCTTGTGCTTTCTGCAGTCCCTAACACGTTGGTTATAAATCATTAAAAGGTGGATGTTCTCTAAAATGAATTTTGCATGAAATGTCAGCCAGAGTCTAGGGGACAGCTACAATATTTACAACTGGTGGTATTTCTTAGGGGAGGTAAAAGAAAATGAAGCCAATATAGTTTAGCTTAGTACTGGGGGTGGGGAAGAAAGGGGAGATAGAGAGCACATTTCTTTCACTCACCCAAATAGTTTGTTTCTGCCATTTTTAGAGCAAATAAAACCTGTGGTGCTCAAAGCACTGGGTTCAAAAGTGTTGATCCATGGGCTAGAAGAATGTGGGCAGCTGTGTAAGGGGGCAAATAAACAAACTCGAAACTACTATGGGAATGTACTTGTTAGTAGGGAGATTGTTTTACTAACTTCTCTATTTCTGTAAGACAATTTGATCCTAATCACAGCTTTTGCTCATTTGCCTTCCAAAGAAAAGTGTTCTGTTTATTTGGAGGAAGAAATGTTGCAGAGATAATGTAACATCCACGTGTCCTTCATTGACAAGAAAACACAAACCATCTTTGCCTGTCAAGGGCCTCCAAGTCTGACACTAAATGACATTTTCCAATTTTTCTCCCTCGAGTCTTTTCCTAACTGTATTCTAGTCACCTGGGCTCTTTGAGCATTTCTGTCCTTGTGTAGAGACAGAAATTGTATAGAGCATGAAAACTCTCTACATATGGTACATTTCCTCTTCCCTGCCACCTCCCCTCTTTCTTTGCCCAAGTAGTTCTTGTCCATTAAAAAACACACAGACCTTTATTCCACTGTATATATGTACCACACCTTCTTTATCCAATCAGCTATTAAAGGACATTTTGATTGTTTCCATGTCTTGGCCACTGTGATTAATGCTGCAATGAACATAGGATACATGTATCTTTGCGAATAAACATTTTTAAGTTTTTTGGGTAGAAGCCCAGAAGAGGGATTGTGGGGTCATATGGTAACTTAATATTTTGAGGAACCTCCATACTGTTTTCCACAGTAGCTGTACCACTGTATATTCCCACCAGTGAATGAGGGTTTTTTGTTCTCCACTACCTCTCCAACACTTGTCATTACTTGTCTCGTTGATAATAGTCATTCTAACAGGTGTGAGGGGGTATCTCATTGTAGTTTTGATTTTGTATTTCTCTAATAGCTAGTGAAGTTGAGCATCTTTCATATATCTGTTAGCCATTTGTATGTCTTCTTGGGAGAAGTGTCTGTTCAGGTCCTCTGCCCACTAATCAGCCATAAGATGAAATACTGCCATTTGTGATAACATGGACTCATCTTGAGAATATCATGCTAAGTGAAATAAGCCAGAAAGAAAAAGTCAAGAACCACATGATATCACCCATATGTGGGATACAACACTGAAAGCAACAAACAAGAAAAACAAAAATGCATAGACACAACAGTATGATGGTTATCATAGGGAAGGGGATTTGGGGTTAGTAAAGGATAAAAGGGGCCAAATAGTATATGGTGACAGAAGGAGATTTGACTTTGGGTGGTGGGCACAAAATGCAATATACAGATGATGTATCATAGGATTGTACACTTGAAACCTATATAATTTTATTAACTAACTAGAGGCCCGGTGCATGGAATTTGTGCACTGGTAGGGTCCCTAGGCCTGGCTGGTGATCAGGGCTGATCTGCGGGGCGACTGGCGGGGTAATGCGGAGGAGGGGACCCTCGCTGGCATCCGCCTTGGCTGGCCTGGGTCCTGCGGGCTGGGGGCAGCTCCTGTGTTGAGCGTCTGCCCCCCTGGTGGTCAGTGCATGTCATAGCGACTGGTCATTCCTCTGGTGGTTCTGCTGTTCAGTTGATTTGCATATTAGACTTTTATTATATAGAATATCACCCCAATAAATTAAAAATAATCTTCATTAAAGTACTTCATTGTTTTAGCTCAAGCAGCTGTAAGAAAATACCACAGGCTGGGTGACTTAAACAACAGACATTTGTTTCTCACAGTTCTGGAAGCTATCAAGTCCAAGATAAATGTGCTGGCAGATTCTGTTTCCGGCTGGAAAATGGCAGCTTTCTTGCTGTGTCCTCAGATAGCTGCGAGAGCCTGTGAGTGCTCTGGTATATCTTCTTATAAGGACACTAATCGCATTGTGGTGGCCTCATCCGCATGACCTCATTTAAACCTAATTCCTTCCTAAAGGCTCCAGCTCCAAATACCATTATGTTGGGAGTTGTAGCTTCAACATATGAATTTTGAGGGGACACAAACATTTAGTCCACCACACTTACATAACATACAATTTACCAATTTAAGAGTAATTTGATTGCTTTTAGTATATTCAGTGCATAACCATCAGTATAATTTACATTTAGAACATTTTCATTGCCCCCAAAAGAAATCTTGGACTCATTAACTGGCTATGTCTACATATATCTATATCTAGATAAATAATTTCTCCATAGATTGGCCTATGTAGGATGTTTCATATAAATGGAATCATATAATATGTTACTTTTTGTGACTGACTTCTTTCACTAAACATACTGTTTTCAAAGGTCATCCAAGTTGCAGCACATATCAGTACTTTGTTCGGTTTTATTGACAAATAGTTCATTGTTTGAAGCTAACACATTTTTATTTGTTCATTCATAAGGTGATGGACACTTAGGTTGTTTCTATCTTTTGGCTATCATTAATAATACTGCCATAAATATTTGCGTACAAGTTTTTGTCTGGACATAGGTTTTTATTTCTCTTGGATATGTACCTAGGAATGAAATCGCTGGGTCATGGTAACTCTGTTTATCCATTTAAAGAAATACCAGACTATCTTTCAAAATGACTGTACCATTTTACCGTCCAACCAACAATAAATGGGAGCTACAATTTATCTGCATCCTTTCCAACAAAAACTATTGCTGTCTTTTTAAAACTTAGCCATCCTAATGAGTGTGAAGTGGTTTTGACTTACATTTCCCTTAAGCAATAATAAAATGACTAATGGAAGTATTTTCTAATCAGATATAGAAGTAAGGGCCCAATATCATTCTTTTGCATGATAGCTCCATTTGTTGAAGATTATTCATTCTCCATTGAATTAGTTTGGCACCCTTGTCTAAGATCAGTTGACCATAAGTGTGAGCACTTATTTATGGACTCTCAATTCTATTCTATTGGACTACATGTGTGTCCTAACACTATCCTGATTATTATAGTTTGCTTGTAAATTTTGAAATTGGGAAGAGTGAGTCTCCCAACTTTGTTTTTCTTTAAGGTTATTTTGGCTATTCTGGGTTTCTTGCATTTCCATATGGATTTTAAAATCAATTGTCAATTTCTGCAAAAAAGCCAGCTGGGATTTTGGTAGAGATTGTGTTCAGTCTGTATATGAATTTGGCGAGTACTGCCATTTTAACAGTATTATGTCTTCTGATCTATAAATATGAAACATCTATTTACTTATATCCTCTTAAATTTCCTTCAACAATCTTGAAATTTTCAGAAAATAAGCTTAGTACTTCTTTGGTTAAATTTATTCTTATATATTTCATTCTTTTTGATACTATTGTAAATAGAATTGTTTTCTTAATTTTATGTTTGTGTTGCTCTTTGCTACTGCATAGAAATAAAGTTGAATTTTGTATATTAATTTGTATCTTGTAATCTTGCTGAACTCATTTATTCTAATAGCTTTTTAGTGTTATATAGGATTTTTCTGTAGATAAGATCATGTCCTCTGCGAATAGTTTTATTTGTTCTTTTCCAAAATTGATGCCTTTTTATATCACTGTCTTGCATAATTGCCCTGCCTAGAATCTTCAGTACAGTATTGAATAACAGTTGTTTGCCATTTTTGTTTTGTTCTTAATCTTAGGGTGGTAGCATTCAGTCTTTCTCCTTTAAGTATAATTTTAGCTGTAAGTTTTCTGTAGATGCCCTTTATCAGGTTGAGGAAGTTCCCTTACACTGTATTTCTAATTTGTTGAGTGTTTTTATCATGAAGGCATGTTGACTTTTGTGAATGCTTTTTTCTTCTTTTATTGATCATGCAGTTTTTACTCTTTATTGATTGTGGTATATTACATTAGTTAAACATATTTATGGGATAAATCCCACTTGCTTATTGTGTATAATCATTTTTATATATCCCTGGATTCATTTTGCTGAACATATTTGCATCTATATTAACAAATAATATTGGTCTGGATTTTTTTCTTTGTGATTGCTTTGGTATTGGTATCTGAGTAATATTGGCCTCATAGAATGAGTTGGTAAGTTTTCTACTTTTTGAAAAAGATTTGTGAAGGATTGGTATAAATACTTCTTTAAAGTTTTGAAATTAGGAAGAGTGAGTCTCCCAACTTTGTTCTTCTTCAAGATTATTTTGTCTATTCTGGGTTCCTTGCATTTCCATATGGATTTTAGAATCAGTTGTCAATTTCTGCAAAAATGGCAGCTGGGATTTTGGTAGAGATTGTGTTCATGGTATTCCTTTATATATTTCTGTTAGTAATAGATTAGACTCTTTCATTTCTAATTTAGTAATTTAGTAATTTAAGTCTTTATTCTTTATTTCTCCATCAGTCTAGCTAAAGATTTGTAAATGTGTTCTTCTCAAAGAGCCAACTTCTGGTGTAATTGATTTTTCTATATTTAAATTTTTTATTCACTTCTTTGCTAATATTTTATTTTATTTATTCTGCTGGATTTGAGTTTAGTTTGCTGTATGTCCAGCTTCTTGAGGTAGAAGGTTACATTGTTGATTTGAGATCTTTTTTTCTTTTACAATATTGTCTATTACAGCTATGTAGTTCCCTTTAAGAACTGCTTTACTAGCACCCAATAAATTCTGGTAAGATTGAATTTTTGTTTTCATTCATCTCAAAATATGTTCTAATGTCCCTGTGATTTCTACTTTAAACCATTGGTAAATTAGGAGTGTGTTGTTTACTTTCTACATTTGTGAATTTCTCAAACGTATTTTTATAGATTTCTAATTCCATTGTTGTTGGAGTAGATAACCTTGAATCATTTTAATCCTTTTGAATTTATTGAGGAGTGTCTTATGAATTAGCACACTTGAAAATAAGGTATATTCTTCAGTTGTTGGGTGTAGTGCTATAGACATTTCTACATGTTTGTTGGTCTTGTTGCTTTATGATGATTTTGAAGTTGTCTGTTTCCCCATTGATCTTTAGATTACTTGTTCTATTCATTATTGAAAGTGGAGTATTGAAATCTTCAACTGTTGATGTTTAATTGTCTATTTCTCCCTTCATTTTGTCCTTTTTTGCTTCACATATTTTTTGGGTCTTGTTGTTAGGTGGACATATGTTTATAATTATTATATCTTCCTGATGGATTAACTCTTATCATTATGAAGTGTTCTTTATCTCTAGTAAAATTTTGTTTTAAAGTCTATTTCATCTGATATTAGTATATCTACTCCAATCCTCTTATGGTTTTTGTTTGTATGCTATATCTTTTTCCATCATTTTACTTTCATACTATTTGTATCTTTTAAAGTAAAGTGTGTCTCCTGTAGACATCATATAGTTGGTCTTGATTTAGTAAAAAACCTCAATCTGCTATTGTTTGCCTTTTTATTAGATTGTTTAAGATAATCCTATTTAATGTTATTAATATGGTTAGATTTATACCTACTATATTCCTTTTGTTTTCTATGTGCCTTATGTCATTGTTGTTCTTTTGTTCATCCTTTACATTTTACTTTTTAAAAAAATAAATAAATCTTTGTTGTTCAGATTATTACAGTTGTTCCTCTTTTCCTCCCCCCATAGCTCCCCTCCATCCAGTTCCCACCCTACCCCATGGCCTTACCCTCCCCCCGCACTGTCCTTGTCCATAGGTGTACGATTTTTGTCCAGTCTCTTTCTGCACTCCCCACACCGCCTTCCCTCCGAGAATTGTCAGTCCACTCCCTTTGTATGCCCCTGTTTCTATTCTATTCACCAGTTTATTCTGTTCATCAGATTTTTTATTCACTTGATTTTTAGATTCACTGTTGATAGATATGTATTTGTTGTCTCTTTGTTGTTCATAATTTTTATCTTTACCCTTTTCTTATTCTTCCTCTTCTTAAAGAATACCCTTCAGCATTTCATATAATACTGGTTTGGTGGTGATGAACTCCTTTAGTTTTTTCTTGTCTGTGAAGCTCTTTATCTGATCTTCAATTCTAAATGATAGCTTTGCTGGGTAGAGTAATCTTGGTTTTAGGTTCTTGCTATTCATCACTGAATATTTCTTGCCACTCCCTTCTGGCCTGTTTCTGTTGAGAAATCAGCTGACAGTCGTATGGGTATGCGCTTGTAATAATGCTCTCTAGTTCCATCCATGGTGTGGCAAATGGTAAGAGTTCCTTTTTCTTCTTCCTCTTCTTAAAGAATACCTTTCAGCATTTCATATAATGCTGGTTTGGTGGTGATGAACTCCTTTAGCTTTTCCTTATCTGTGAAGCTCTTTATCTGACCTTCAATTCTGAATGATAGCTTTGCTGGATAAAGTATTCTTGGTTGTAGGTTCTTGGTATTCATCACTTTGAATATTTCTTGCCATTCCCTTCTGGCCTGCCAAGTTTCTGTTGAGAAATCAGCTGACAGTCGTATGGGTACTCCCTTGTAGGTAACTGACTTTTTTTCTCTTGCTGCTTTTAAGATTCTCTCTTTGTCTTTTGCTCTTGGCATTTTAATTATGATGTGTCTTGGTGTGGTCCTCTTTGGATTCCTTTTGTTTGGGGTTCTCTGTGCTTCCTGGACTTGTAAGTCTATTTCTTTCACCAGGTAGGGGAAGTTTTCTGTCATTATTTCTTCAAATAGGTTTTCAATATCTTGCTCTCTCTCTTCTTCTGGCACCCCCATAATTCGGATGTTGGTATGCTTGAAGTTGTCCCAGAGGCTCCTTACACTATCTTCACATTTTTGGATTCTTTTTTCTTTTTGCTTTTCCGGTGGGGTGTTTTATGCTTCTTCGTTTTTCAAATATTTGACTTGATTCTTGGGATCCTCTGGTCTGCTGTTAGATCTCTTTATATGATCCTTTATTTCAGTCAATGTATGCTTAATTTCTAATTGGTCCTTTTTCATATCCTTGAGGGTCTCACTATATTTCTCGGAGGTTTCTAGAAGGTTCTTGAGTAACCTTATAACAGTGGCTTTGTGTGCTAGGTGTCCTATAGGGCCCAGTGGCTCAGCCTCCCTAATTACCTGAGGTGGACACTCTTTGTGCACCCCTTTGTGGGCTGTGTGCACAGTCTTGTTGTAGTTAAGCCTTGATTGCTGTTGGTATCACTGGGAGGAATTGACCACCAGGCCAATTGACTGTGAGGACCAGCTGTGTCTACAATGGTAAAACTGCTGTGCTGGAGACACCCTTATGGGGCAGGACTTGCTTCAGTGGGGCTTTGGTGCTCACTGAGTCTGCCCCTTGAGTGTGTCTCTTATGTATGTGAAGAGTTGTAATCTGGTATGGCCTCACACTGACCACTGGGTACACTGGCTCTTGGATCTCCAAGGAGGTGCAAAGTCAGCCACTGCCTGAGGTCACCCAGCAGGAGCTACAGAGAGATCTGCAGATTCCTCCTCTTTGTTTGGGGTTTGGAGGTGCCCAGATGAGGCCCAGCTGTGAAACAATGCAGGCTGCTGTCGAGCCTTAGGCTTTCTTTTGGAAGCTTTGGCCTTCTTGACCCAGCAGCAGTTTGTTAGGTTTTAGATTGCAAAAGAACAGGGCATTCATATGCAAAAGCCTCTGCTCACAGCTTGGGTGGGGTTGTAAATTGGGTGGGGCAGGGTCTCAGGGAATCACCAGGGCAGAGCAAACTGCAATGGCTGCCAGTCAGCCCTGCCTCGGAGAGGTTCCCGGGTCTCTGTGTACCGTGACCCGGTGCAGGAACAATGATTGCTGCAAGCACTTCGGCGAGAAAGCTGCTCTTGAATTTCTGTCCTGATGCCAGACAGTCCAGTTTCTCCCCATATGAGTCTGGGTCCCCAGAATCTCACCCAGAACTGGAGTTCAGAGCAATCAGGAGCTTGTATCTCCCTCCCAATTGAAAAAGACAACAGCGTACCCAGTTGCCAGCCCGTTTCCGTGCGTGTCTCTGTACCTCCGCACTTCCCCACCTCCGCACCTCCTACCAGTTTCAATGTGCTTTTCTTTTTCCTTCTATTTGTAGAACTGCCACTCAGCCAGCCTTCCCATGGTTCTGGATGATATCCGTTTTATCTTTTAGTTGTAGTTTTGATGTGGTTGTGTGAGGCAGCAGGTACAGGTGTGTAGCTATGCTGCCATCTTGGTTCCTCCTACATTTTACTTTTGTATTTAGTAGATTTTTTTCTAGTGTAACATTGTAGTCCCTTTAATATCTAAAATTACAATTTTTTTCATTGTGGCTCTATGGCTTACCATATTCAAAATAAATTATCTAAATCTACATTATACTAACTTAATGCCAGTACAATACAGAAACTTTATTCCTATGTAATTTCATTCTCCCCTTCTCCTTTTATACTGTTAATTGTTATACATATTGTATCTATGTATGTTTCAAACTCAATTATACACTATTAAAATTATCTTATGTCTTTAAAAAAACTGAAAGAACAAATACATTTTTGAGTTTTTATATTAAATTTTTAAAATTACTGTTTCTAATTTTCTTGATTTGTTTCTCTGAATTTAAGATACAATCTGGTGTCATTCTCTTGTTACAATACAGAGAATGACAATTCACTTCCTCATGCTATTATTCTCATCAGGGATTCTCAGACTCTTGGATTTTATAGAATATGATTTCAAATTTATTTTGGGATTGACTTAGGGTTGCCAACTTTTACTTTGTAAGTATGGACATAAAAAATGTAACCAAATGTCCTTTATTATCATCATTTTTTTAAAAAGAGGATATTTTTATCATCTCTCTTTCTAAATAGGAAGGTGACAATCCCAGGGACAGAACAATCCTTCTTGAAGAAAAGACAGTTGGAAATGTTTAACTAAAAATTTTGCAGCAGTCTGATAAACTTCATCACAGATGAGCATTTGGAAACTTTGGGTTTATGTAAGTAATAACAACAATGTCATCATCAGCATTAACAACAATGACTAATTTTATTTAATCCATATTATGTCTGAGTCACACTGTTCTTAAACACTCTATGTATAATGACTAATTTACTAACATAATCTATGGAGTGGGTAAGATTATTATCATTATCATTTTATAGTGGACAGCAGACCCAAGGTCCTACACTAGAAGAGCCAGGATTCATACCTCAGAGTTCTGTCTCCAGCGTCTGTACTCAAAACTGCTGTAATGAGCTATGGCAGGTTGGTTGGATTTGGTGCTAGTCTGTGATGGGTTAATAGAAGTAACTCTCACTCAGACATTGTTTTTAATGTGTTTTTTTTTATGTTTTATTTTAGAGAGAGAGGAAGGTAGAGGAGAGAAACATTGATTGGCTGCCTCTTGCATACCCCCTACTGGGGATCGAGCCCACAACCTAGACATGTGCCCTGACTGGGAATTGAATCAGTGACCTCTCGGTACCTAGGATGACACTCAACCAACTGAGCCACACTGGCCAGGGCTCAGACATTGGCTTTGTTAGGGACAGTGAAAAATAAGGTTCACAGTGTGTCCCAGAGAGAGGAACTTAGACCTTTGATTGTGTGAGTGTTAGGTTGAATCAGGCAGGGGCAGTGATCTCTTTATGTGCCAACCAGAGAGCATACTGGTTGTACAGAAGTATTATAGAACAAGGTGGGTTTATTCAACAAGCTGCAAAAGCCAAAAGTTTGGGTATCATTTAAAAAAAATATATCTTTATTGATTTCAGAGAGGAAGGGAGAGATAGAAACATCAATGATGAGAGAGAATCATTGATTGGCTGCCTCCTGCACACCCCCTACTGGGGATCGAGCCCACAACCTGGGCATATGCCCTTGGCCGGAATCGAACCTGGGACCCTTCAATCTGCAGGCCGACACTCTATCCACTGAGCCAAACTGGCTAGGTCTGGGTATCATTTTTTAATGTTCTCATTCTCATAACCTGTCAGTCACTATGTTTTATTAATTCACTCTCCTATATACATTTCATATTTACTCCTAATTTTCTTTGGCCCCATATATGGCTTGCCTAGCTCAGTGGTTGGCAAACTGCGGCTCGCGAGCCACATGCGGCTCTTTGGCCCCTTGAGTGTGGCTCTTCCACAAAATACCACATGCGGGTGCGCACATACAGTGCAATTGAAACTTCGTGGCCCATGCGCAGAAGTCGGTAACCTCCAGAACGCTCAGTTCTGGAGGTTAGAAGTCTGAAATCAAGATATGGAAAGGGTTGGCTCTTTCTGAGGGTTGTGAGGGAGAGTCTGTCCCAGAGTTCTCTCCTAGCTTCTAGCACTCTCATTCTTTGGCTTATCAATGGTGTTCTCCCTGTGTTTTCACATCATCTACCCAATATGTGTGTCTCTGTTCAAATTTCCCCTTTTGATAAGAGCACAGCCATACTATTGGAAGAGAGGCCACCCTAATAACCACATTTTATCTTGATCATCTGCAAAGACCATCTTTGCAAATAAAGGCACATTTATAGCTACTGGGGGTTAGGACCTCATGTTTTTAGAGGGCACAATTCAACCTATAACAATAATATCTTTTCAGATAAAACCTATTTCAGAAACTTGTCTTAATATGAGGTGACAGGAGAAGATTTGACTTTGGGTGGTGGGCACATGATGCAATATACAGATTTTGTAGCTTAGAAATCCACACATGAAACCTATATGTTCATTATGACCAAAGCCACCCAACCAATTAAAAAAAAAACAAACTAAAGAAACCCCTGACAAACAAATATAGATCTAGACACATAGAAGCATGCAACAGACTGACAAATATCAGAGGGAAGGAGGGGCAGGAAGAGGTCAACCAAAGAACTTATATGCATATATACATAACTAGAGGCCCGATTACGAAAATCGTGCAAGAGTAGGCCTTCCTTCCCCCAGCTGCTGGCACTGGCTTCCCTCTGGCACCCAGGACCCGGGCTTCCCTTGCAGCCCCGGCTTTGTCTGGAAGGACATCCGGTATAATTGGCATATTATGTTCTTATTATTATAGACTAGTAGCCCGGTGCACAAAAATTTGTGCACTCGGGGTGGGGGGTCCCTCAGTTATTAAACATTTATCGGCACAACACTGACCACATTGGTGGTGGTGGTGGTCTTGTCAGAATGTGTTATATTATGCAAATGAAAATCTATTTAAACAGATTTGATGTAGATATTTTCAAAGATGGAAGAATTGTCCCTGTCAACTATTTTAATTGATTCATATCTCCACTAATTGTCATCATTGCAAAGTTTTCAGTCCCCATATGGATTGCTGGATATAATAGGTCATGCGCTGTCCCTGTCCTTTGTAGCCTTTGTTACCTTAAGGACTCTAGTTTTCCATTTATATGTTTAAGTACCAACCTTACCGGCTTAAAAATGTAAG
>NW_005366833.1:3280525-3281210 GCF_000412655.1 Myotis brandtii | reverse complement strand
GTACTCAGTAACAAACCAATTGCATTTTAGTTGGGCAATGCCCCTACCCACCCTTCAAATCCCTTCCACCATGCATTTCTGTTTCCCTTTTTGTTTGTTGGATTGTTCTGCTGCTCCTTCTCCTCACCCCACCACCCTTGGATCGTAATGTAAAATTCTTTTACCATGTCAAGAAATTATTAAAAATACAGGTACTTTGAAAAAAAAATACAGGTACTTCTCCGATCACTGGCACGGGGCGGGGCGGGGGGAGTGAAGAGGTGGCTGCTGGCCACTCGAGATCTATGTGGCAGCATGTAGAGGCCAGGACCCGGTCTCACGGGTTTTACCCATGCAGTTTGAAAGGTGCTCGCGATCTACGTGGTGGCCAGGACCCGTTCTCATGTGGTTTTACCCTCAAAGTTTGAAAGGTGCTCGTGATCTACGTGGCTGCCAGGACCCGGTCTCATGGGGTTTGCAGTTTGAAAGGTGCTCGCAATCTATGTGGCGGTCAGGACCTGGTCTCATGGGGTTTGCAGTTTGAAAGGTGCTTGCGATCTACGTGGCGGCACGTAGCAGTCAGGACCCAGTCTCATGGGGTTTTACCCATGCTGTTTGAAAGGTGCTCGCAATCTACGTGGCGGCCAGGACCCAGTCTCATGGGGTTTTACCCGTGCTGTTTGAAAGGTGCTCGCAATCTACGTGG
>NW_005366833.1:3269620-3280391 GCF_000412655.1 Myotis brandtii | reverse complement strand
GGGGGGGGGGGGGGGGGGGACAGGGAAGAGGCGGCCACTGGCGCTGCCTCTTCCCTGCCCCGCACGGCTTCTCCGATCACCGGCTGGGGGGTGGGGCAAAGGCGCCCTGGTTCTCTGATCATGGCTGGGGGGCGGGGCAATGGCGGCCCGGTTCTCTGATCACGGCTGGGGGGCGGGGCAAAGGTGGCTCTGGTTCTCTGATCCGGCTGGGGTGGCAGGGCAAATGCTGCCCCCAGGGCCACCTTTTCCTTGCCACCTGGCTCTTGCCTGCCGCCTGGGTTTCCAGTCACCGTCAGCGGCAGGCGGCTTCTTCCGTCCGTCCTTCCCCTTTCGCCTCCCAGCATTGCGCCTACATATGCAAATTAACTGCCGTCTTTGTTGGCAGTTAATTTGCATATCGCCCTGATTAGCCCGTGGGAAGCGTAGCGAAGGTACGGTCAATTACCATGTTTGTCTATTATTAGATAGGATTGCTGTACACAGATAGTAGTGTGGTTAAAACCTTGGGAGGGGGCGGGCTCAGGGTGTAGGGGGTCCTTGGAGGGGGGAAATGGACATCTGTAATTCTTTCAACAATAAAGATAAATTTTAAAAATTAATAAATAAAATTCAGTAAAAATTGAAAAAGAAACTTTGAACACAGATAAAGGCACTATCAGGAATAATTCTACCATCTTAAATAATTTGTTAGCATTTTGGTGTGTTTTCCTTTGTTCATTTGTGTAAGTACAGTAGGAATCCTTATCAGGAGTGTCTTTGGAACAGAGGTCCTTTCTCTAGCCAGCCTGTCAAAGACATTGACTAGGACCTGGAACAGTGCTGGAGCCCAGAATGCGGTCATCAAATAAATGCTCTCTGAATGAAGGACTGTACATGGCACCAGAGAAGTGGAAGTGCCTTCCATTTCAGTGGACAGCAGTGTGGAAGGGGTGCCTGCTTGGCAAGGATGCCTTGCTGCTTGTTCACACTGCTGCTTCTAGATGCCACCCCCATGACTTTTATGAAGTTATATGCTTTTCCAAGAAAGAAATATTAATGTTTTTATCATTTTATCAAAAGAGTTAGGCTATTTCAGACTCTAATTGAAAATGAAAATTCAAGAAAAATTGAAGGCTGGTTATGACCAGTAAAGGGACAATTATATTTTTCTAGGCCTATTTTATTTTCTAGTTAAGCATTTGAAATTTTTATTTTGCCTCTTTTTTTCTATTTTTCTTGTTCTTTTACCTATACTTCTTTATTTTCTCCCATGTACAGATGGTACAGTCTTCTCTGATTGTGCTCTCAAACTCCTGAGAACAAACAAATGAAAATGCAACAGGACTTAAGTGAGGGCTGGATTCACTTGGGGTAGTTCAGAGCCCTGACCTGTGTGTGTGTGTGTGTGTGTGTGGTGTGTGTGTGTGTGTGTGTGTGTGTTGGGGGGGGGTCTTTCATTCTGGGGAAGAGACAACTCTTAGGCAGGCAATAGGTGTGTGTGTGGGGGTGCACATGGCTTTTCCAACTTCTGCTCAAAATGACCTAATGTGCTTCTCTATGATGGTGCTGTCACTTTGCGTGAGTGATCTTTTAACAAATACAGGGGTGGGCAGAAGTATGTTTACACTTGTGAGTATGTAAAACTTTATTCTTGTATTATTTATTAATTATTGTATTATAACTGTAAACCTTCTTTTGCTCACCCCTGTATATTGGAACCCTTATGCCCGTGAGAAAGTCTATATTTACTGTAATATGAAATTACTTTTCAATGTTTTTGGTTGTCTAGCTCTGAACATTCCCAAGTACCCCCCACCCCAAGAGCTGTAAGGACCAGACCTTGCTTTTCTATAGTCTCAAAAGCTGAACCCCAATAAACCACTTTTAGAAGTTACTTAAAACTGTTGAGGCATCATGGTGCAGTGGGGGGAAAAACCAACCATGAAGCCTGGTAGGAGTGAGGAGATGCATGTTGTAGCCCCTGAACTGCCACCAATTCACTGTGTTGATCTTTAATATATTGCTTCCTCTCTCAGTGCTGTTTCCTCATCTTTACAGATGAGAATTGGGTAATACTAGATAATTCCTGATATTTCAGCTTTGAAGTTTTCCAGGGTTGTCCCTATTGTTAATATTAAGTAGATGTTCCTTCCAAATATTGTCAAGAGAAGAGGTCCATGTGACCCACTCTGGACCCACAGCCCTCAGGATGACCCTAGGGAACTGGGCAGGGCATATTACAGATGCTCAGTACATTTTTTAAAATAAAAAACTGAGTGATATTCCCCTGGGTGCTGGGGTTAAATATAAATAAACTGTGATTCCAGAGAGGCACAGGCAGATACAACACAGTATGAGAAACACTTTAATATTAAAGACTTGAGCCAAGAGCGTTGGCAACACAGAGAAGGGGGACACACTGAACTCCCTGAAATGTGTGTGGGTTGTGTTTGTGTGTGTATGGTGTGAGTGCACATATGCTATGGAGGGAAGTTAAGGGAAAGCTTCACAGGGATGGCTTTGGGATAAGTAAACTTTATGTTGGAGAAGTGGATGAAGGGAACTCCAGGTAGAACGAGAGAGAAAGCTTACAGAACAACCACCAACTCACTGTGGCTGGAATGCAGGCTTCCAGGTGAGATGGAGGTGGGAAGCAGTGGGAAGAAAGTCAAGGGTTGGATCACAAGGGTCCTTTTAGGACAAGTTAAGGAGGTTACTCCTGTGGGTAAATAGGACCCATAGACATTTTTAAACATTAAAGGCCATTTGATGAGATCAAAACCCCAGGGCTGATTTTTGTTCAAGATGCTGGCAGATGAGGAAAGTGTCTTCTCTCCTGTAGCCAGAATATGGAGACACTTTAAAAAGTATATTTTTATTGATTTCAGAGAGGGAGGGAGAGAGAGAGAGAGAGAGACATTTTTTTTTTATTAGAGTACGAGAGAGAGAGAGACATTAATGATAAGAGAGAATCATTGATCAGCTGACTCTTGCATGGGGCTCGAGCCTGCAATGTGGGCGTGTGCCCTGCCCTGACCGGGAATCAAACCATGACCTCCTGGTTCATAGGTCAATGCTCAACCACTGAGCCACACCAGCTGGGCTAGAGACACTTTTTTTGGGTTATGTTTGGACAGAGGTTTGTAAAGTGACCTAACGCTGCTTCTTTATGAGCCAGAGTTTAACTTCTGAATCTCCCAGGGATTAAGGTGCTTCATGGAACAAGATACTCAATTTCTGTCGGTATAGGCACATATTTTTCTGGTTCTCTGTGCAGGTGAGACTAGAAAGAACATGAATGTAAGTATCAAATATTCAAAAGAACATGTGGATTAAGTTGGTGAAAAGTGAAATTTTTCTCCTTCATGAGTAATGCCTTTTAAAAAATTAGAAACTTTACAACAAGAGTGAGAAAGCCCCAAAGACCATGGAGATGTTTTTGAATACTAAAACACCCACATGTGCACGGTGAGTGATAAAAGACGTGTTTTCTTATTGGAATGCATTGACATCTTAAAAGGCTTCCTTTGTTATATTTAAACTTGCATGTCAAAAATTACTCCTTGCATACAATTTATTCTCCATTCAGTGTTAGCATACAGTGATGTTGCTGTAAAGCAAGACAGCACACTTTTAAGGTCTATGTAAGCTGTGATTGTTGAACAAGAATCTTGACAATGCCAGGCTAATCTCTTCTGATTGGTGCTGGATTGATATGGGCTGACAACATAAACCCATGCTGGAATATTCTAATCCATCACCTGGCGTAAGAGGCATTTTACCTTGGGCTTTATAGGAAGAGAATCCATTTGCATCTGTGTTTCAAAGTGAGATTTTCTAAGGACATGAATGTTCCAACTTGTCACCATCTCTTTATAAGGAGGGATCACAACAGGCAGTCTTGAAATTAAAGAAATAGCAACATGTTTGTATAGAGGTGTCTGCACTTTCATTAAGGACCACTGTGGCTGTGATTGTCTTTGAAATCTTTCCTTTGTGTGATGTTTCACAACTTGCTCTCTATCACATGAAAAAATCTGGGCTAGGGTAAAGATCTTCACAAAATGGCCTTTACCATAACAATATTCTCCTTACATAGTCCTTCATTTCTCGATGGAAATGGAAGGGACCAGACATTATGGAGTAGAGACAAGTTGGTCCCATGCTCCCTTGTCAGTGTTCCAACCTACAGAATTCATGAGCATGCTGCCCTGGTGGCAGTTTCATGCCACTAAGTATGGGGAGAGGTGTTATGCAGTAATAGACAAGTAGAACAGGTATTAGAATTGGTACCTGGACAAACTCGAATAATTTATTTAACATGAAACCTGTTTTTTTCTTTGAAAGGGGCTAATGATAGTAATATCAATAATCTGTTAACTACTTTTTACTTGCTGGGCATTTGTATACACACATAATTATATATCATATATACATGGATATACAATCACTTTTCATTATTCATGGTAGTGATGTTCTATAAAATCACTGCAAACACTGGATCTGCAAATATTGAAGAATTGTTTCTAGGGGAAATAGAGGGTTAGGTTCCTGACAGCCTCTGGTCACACTATTTTCATCAACCAATCATTACAGAACCTGGTTTTGAAGTGTGTTTCTTTGTAAAGACCTTAATATATTCATTAACATTGAACTCACAGCCAGCCAACAGCACCGTTATCCTGTCTGAATGAAGCTTATCTAATAACACATGATTTTTGTCTGTGAGGCACATCACAGTCTTTTGTGCTTAGGAGCACTAGATAGCCCGGCAGCACTATGCTTGGGATCATTTTGAATATTGCTATTAAACAAAAATAAGAAAAGCATAGCACTAAATATACCATGAAAAACCACCTGTTTTTAGTATGAGAGCTGGAACAAGAAGGCAGAGTGCAGCCTTGTTTGACCTCAGCTAGGATTGTGTGTTTTGAGTGGGTTACATTTTCACCACTCTGTGCATGTCCATGAATGACTGCAGAAGAGCAGCAAATATTAACTTGGGGGTTACAAATAAATTCTAGCAAGCAGGGGAATCAGCAGATATGGAATCTGTGAATAATGAGGATCAAGTGTATGTAAAATCTCATTTGAAGAGCAGAGTTGCACAGCAGAAGCATGCTGGGCCCATAAAATCTCATTTAATGATCACAATACCTCTATTGCGTATTCTTGACCATTCCACAAAGCTGCTGTACTACTGCTTCTTAACGTTTGAATGTTAAATGAGATAATGTGTATAGCAACGATATTATTTGAAGTCTCTGATTTCCTCTTTTGCATTGTTTTGGGCATGACTTTCCTCTATTCTCCAGAGGCATTAGTTTGCCTCAGAGAGAATGGAGAAATTATAGTAGAGATGCTAAGAGAAAGAGAGAGCCAGTAACGCAGCCACCACTGTTACAGTGCATACTAGTTGCAGGCACTGTTCTCTGTGCTTTACATACATTAATTCAATCCTCATAATAGCCCTACAAGATAGGTACAATTATATAATATCACTCAGGCAATCTTGCCCCTACACTTTATGGTACATCACAGCAGTCAGGTTTTGACATGCAGAGTATAAGTTTTTATTAGTCCAGAGCAAAAAGTATGAGTATGCTCAAGCAAAACAGTATTAGAGAAGTAATTCCTTGCTTACGAATTAATATCAAAGCCTGGTGACTAGAGATTTCCTTTGTAACATAGAGTGACTACCCCTCCTCTTTCAGGGCATGGCATCTCCATGAAGGAATAGGATGCAATGCAGATTGGAAGAAATCAAACAGTTTGTCTCTTTTTCTATGGTAGTCTGTGGGAAAGAGTAGACAAAAGCAGAAAATCAATTAGTTACTTGGGTTATGGCTTTACATGTACTTCCCCATTGCCAGTCAAGGTCAAAATCCCAAAGAAGGGATATCTTAGATATATTAAAGGGAAAGTAGAAAGAAGGAGTTTTGTAGGAAACAGACTTGTATGATGCCCTGTGTATCAGAGAACATTGTCGCTGTAGTGGGATTAGGCAGAGAGAGACCTGAATCAGGGTCACTGCTGACAGCCATGCAGGGGGTGAGTGCATGACTCCACAGGTCACTGCATACTTAGACTTTGATGGGAATGCTTTGCTGTGCTTTGTGGTGGTCCCGGTCTGAATTGGCTTTTGGGAATCTGTTTTGGCTCCTACATGTAATGAGGAAATGTCCAGAAAGTCCCCTGTGCCTCGTGGAGGTGTATGGATCGAGGTTGATGTGCCTAGCAGGCAGCACTCTCAGAATGGCTAACTCCCTGGAATAGAAATCAAGTGGGAGTCTTATGCTCAGAGGGATGTACTATGCTAGCAAGAGCTGAAGGAGGGCCAGTTCAGCAGAAAGGACCTGCATACCTGATGGAGCTGAGAGAAGGGATCCAAGCTCATTGGCCACAGACTTCATCAGTTGATGCCCACAGGATGAGTAGTGACCAAGTCAACATAGGACCAGAGTGCAGTAAAGCCCAGAAAGGACTCAGAGTGGAGTACCTACTATGCTTTGGGTTATAACAATGGCTAAACTATAGGCTTTGCTTTCAAATTTCTTAGGCTCATAGGAAATACAGACTGACATATATAAATGTAAATAAAGGTTGATAATGTGGTGTTAAAAGTGTGCCTGAGATAACATGGGGGGACACACACGGGAGGGCAGAGCAGGCAGGAAAAACTTCACAGGAGAGGTGTTGCCCTCATGGGCTTTGAAGGATGATTAGGATTTTGTCAGGCTGACTAGGTGGGAAGGGACTTGATGAAAGGTGGAGGGCCCAGTCTATGCAAAGGCTTGGGGATGTGAGAGGATCTGGGCTCTCTAGGCAGGAATATGATCCATTTCCTGGACTTATAAGCAGTACCGAAGTACTTAGGATTTGATCTCTGTGGTCATTCTGGAAAGTCTTAGTAATCTTATCTGTGAATTTGTGTTTTGTCAGTGAAGTTGGTGGAACAACGGAGCATGTGCTAGGGACTTGAAACAGTGGTTCACCCTGCGTCCTGCCTCCCTATAAGGGAATCTTGGTCACCTACTCCCCATATCCTGGCTCATAGGGCCTTTCCTGGCTTCTCTCTTCCCCCCCAATACTACCTTAGCTAGTGATCACTGCTGCCTTCTGCCCTAGTGGAGATCTGAGTGTGGAGCCTGGGAGAACTCGGGTAGGAGCATGTGCCTCACCATATCTTGGAGCGGGGCATGCTGGTGGCCATCCATGCCCTGGGCTGGCAGCACCGCAGTGCATTGTGCATGGCAGTTGGTGGGGGTCAGGCTCTTGCCCATACTTGTTCTAGATACTTAGCACATCCTGGCCTGGGGGTTGCCCACCTACAGTGGATGGGGTTAGCAGGTCAGTCCCATCCTGGTCGAAGGGGAAATGGGAAGCCAGGGCTGTGCGTGTTCCTGTGAGGGTTTGAATGCTTCCTGCAAATATTCCCATGCCCGGGGAGCATGGCATTAAATGGCAAACAAACACCATGGCAGGTCAAGAGAGAGACTGTGGAACACAAAGTGTTTTTTATTTCATAACTTTTAATACTTTTTCACACACACTTTTTTTTTAAACAAGGGACCTAGAATTTTCACTTTGCACTCTGCTCCAAAAGTTATATAGCAAGTCCTGAATTTGGGGGAAGGGATGGATGAATGAGTGAATGAATGGGAAAGGACAGTTCTAGGTGCAGACCCCAAGCCACTGCATCTTCCTGCCCCCTATTTGGGTATTAAGTGACATCACGTTACGGGAGCTCATTTACAAATGAATAAGGTTCACAATAGTCATTCCAGTTCACCTGGGAAACATGATAGTCAATGTCAGAGGTCCCAGCTCTAGGATTCACCCTGTTGTCAACCCTGGAGGCACCCACTCCTCTGTAATCCTCCACAGCCAGGGTGATATACAAAACACAAGGATAACACAAAGGAAAGAAGAATGTGTTAAATTGTATCCTAGTGGCCTAAGAGAGTTAATACCTGTTCCGACGCAGGCAGTTTACGGGCTAGCAACAGAAAGAAGAATATGGAGTCAGGAGACATAAGCTCTGGAGTTGGTGGTGTTGGGGGAGTCTGAGATTATATGGCCCAACCCTTAACAGACAATGAAATTGACTCGAGGTAAAGTGACTCACCCAAAGTCATTCAGTTACTTGCTTCCAGAGCTGGACTTGACTCAGGTTTTCTGACTTCAAGGTCAATGCTTTTCTAACTCTCCTGTCTCTGAGCCCAATAACGAATAAAAGTGACCATAAATCTGGTGGCAAAGAATTCACTTGACACTTGTATAGCACCGTATATTTGTAACTTCAGAGTGATGTTTTTTCTTTTTACTTCTGGACAAGAAACTTTAGTAGCCTGATATTTAGGCAGACCAATGTTTTTTTGAGGATGAAATTTATGAAGCATACAAATTTGGCCCCTATCAGCAGGGTTTCCCAGCTTGGATCTGGACACAAGCAATAAGAAATAGAGCCTCCTCCTCTGGAACAGGGACTGTTTCAGTCTCGCAGAGGCAGCAGTGCATCAACATAATGCACCCGGCTGGTTGCTTGGAGAAGGTGTGAAGGACTTGCTGGAGTGGGCCAGGTGACAGCTGAGGAAAACACATGCCCTTCTGCAGTAGTAATACAAAAAGACAATGCTCTGGAAACTCCTTCCAATATGGTCTATTTATTATAATCCAGAGTAGTTTTGCTTGCTGTCTAGGGCCAGTGCTTTCCTCTATTAGGTCAAAATAAATCTTTGGAACTGTGAGAATAGCCCGAGAAATCCCAACTGAAGAGAGTAGATAGATGATATAGTAGCTCAGAACACTTGGCTAGGTGTTAAAGTGAGACGTAAAGTGGAGTGGATTATTTTTCCCAAAGAGTGGTCTTGCTGCCAACTGTCAGTTAATAAGTCCCTCGCTACTTCTGGGATCTTGAATGAGATGGAGATGCTTGCTTATACATAAGAATACTCTTTCATTGTTGGACTAATTTCTGGGATGAGACTTGGAGGGAATTGTGTCATACCTCCAGTGTCCTGACCTGGAGTTTTAGGGTTAGCTGGTTCCACTCTGAGCCCCATTCAGTGCTCCCCTGATCCCTCTCCATCACTTAAAGCCTTGTGCTGACTGTATCTATTGCACCCTAGATAGATTCTTAGATTGCTATAACTTGGAGGAGACTTTGGGTCCTGTTGATCATGTTCCTTATTTTATAGATGGGGAAAATGGAGACCAGAAAAGTTTAGTCACTTATTCCAAGTAACCCAGTTTGTTGGTGGTAGGTTGGAGCATAGAACCCATGTTTCTTCCCTCTATTCCATGGTACCTGGACACACGCCTATTACATATCCTATATAATAAAAGACTAATATGCAAATAGACCAAACGGCTGAACAACTGAACAACCAGTCGCTATGACGTGTGCTGACCACCAGGGGGTGCATGAAACATGGCAGGCATTGGCCATGGAGGGATGGTGGAGCAGGTGAACGGCGGTGCCAGACCAAGGCGGGGCACTGGTCACTGTCATTGGGGCAAGCCTCTGGTGGTTACTGAAAATTCTTTACTCACGCACCCTGCGGTCCCACCTGGTGCTCACACCCGCTGCCGGTGCCGGCCCCACTTGTACCCGCTGCTGGCACTGGAGCCACTGCTTGCGCCCACTGCCCACACCCGATGCTGGTCTTGATTGCTCAGCACTGTCAGAGGGTGCAAGTGGTGGCTGCCAGCCCTGATTGCCCCTGAGGGCTTCTCCACCTCCCCCTGCTCCTGAGGGGTGATTGGGGCAGCAGCTGCTGCTCGTACCTGCTGACTGCATCAGCCCCGCTTGCACCCGCTGCTGGCACTAGCCCCAATCGCTCCATTCTGTCAGCAAATGTGAGCGGGGCCGGCGCCATCAGCGAGTGGGAGCGGTGGCTGCTGGAAGACAGGGGACTGGGGGCTGTGGCGGGAGGGGCCGGGTGCGGGCACAGAGCATGGGCCAAGACCCGCCCCTGTGCCCACTACAGCCTCGTGGTCCACAGTTCATTTCAAGGTGCACGAATTCATGCACTGGGCCCCTAGTATTTTAATAATTTGAGGAGAAACTCTTGAAATAATAAACTTGGCTTTCAGGTATAGGATTTTAAATAACGCTTTGGAAGGCTGTTTCCAATGAACTCTGGTACTTGATAACCCCAATACTCTTTGGATTCATGTCATAGGATTGCTGTGGATGTGAAATGGGCAGGTGCCTTGGCGTATTTTTTTTTAAATTGATTCTTCAGTAACAGGAAGCAGAAATATCTTTTCTAGGGCAGGACCCTGTGTTATTTATTGTTAACATCCCAGTGCCTAGCATCAAGTAGCTACTCGAAGGGCTCATGGGTTTCTGGGGTAGCTTAGCAGAAACTCTTATCTATCACATTGTCACTAACTACTTAAATGCAGTTGATCAGAGGACATGCTATTGGTTGGAGTATATCAGAGCAAAGAGAACATCAGAAAGTATGGCCTTGATGCTTTTTGATCTTGGAGAATTCATTTAACTTTTTTGAACTTGAGCTTCCTTATCTATAAGAGAGTCATATTAGAACACTTAAATTTCTTTCCTGTACTAACATTACATGATCAAAAAGAAAGAAGAAACCCAAACCCCGGACCATAGACTTTTAAATAATAAGAATTTTGATTGAGACATCATCTATGCACAACTTTGGCTTGTTCTGTAGATACTAGTAGCCCGGTGCACGAAATTCATGCACATTGAAAGGGAATTAATTAGAGGAACGTAATTTGGACTCACTATCTAATATCAATAATATGTGAG
>NW_005366833.1:3215665-3268192 GCF_000412655.1 Myotis brandtii | reverse complement strand
ATTTTTGCTTAGAAGGCAGTTCCTACTGGTATTGGTAGTACTTGTTGATGACTGTTCTCTAGACATATTCTGTCGTCGCCACCACCTTCTTTCAACTTCAAAAGCACGTTGGTCTTTAGACATTTTCTGTGAATAACACAGGTGTTTTTCAGCACCAGAGTGACATTTTTCCAGTAACTGGTGGTCACATACATCCTGTCGCAGGTGCCGCCTTCTTTCAAGATCAGACGCACGCTGCTCTGCAGACATTTTCTGTTGATAACGCCGGCATCTTTCGGCTGCAGAGCTACGTTGTATCAACAGTTGTTCTTTAGACATAGTCCCACCTCTCTACTGTCATGGTCTGAGGTGCAGGTGAATGAGAGTCCTGGCTATCAGGCTGCTGAGAGCTGTCTGACCAATGGCTGATTCTGGCTGATTCTGTGGGGGTGGGACTTCCTCCTCCCTGTTGTCAGTTTCCACAGCTGTGATGAGGAAGCTGGGGTGACAGAGGGAGCCGTGCCCTCCAAGCTGCCCTCTCTCAAGCTCTGCTCTATGTCCAGCGATCTCCTGCTCTGCCAAGTTCCCCAAACCCCCCACTCTCTGCCAGCAAGGTCCCGGGAGTCCGTGGGCATGGCTAGGCGCAGGCAGCCACACCTCAACGACCAGCAAAAGTCCTGGGAACTCCCAGGCGTGGCTTGGCATGCCTCCTGGGGATGGTGAAGGTCTCGGGAGCCCTTGGCTGCCGTCAGCTCCTGGGGCGCTTGACACCTGTGTATACAAATTAACCACCATCTTTGTCGGATAATTTCCATAGTCACTCGGATTGGCTGGTGGGTGTGACTAGTGGGCGTGGCTTTAGCGTAGCGGAGGGGTGGCTAATTTGCATGTTTCTCTTTTATTATATAGGATAATATATGGGAAAAGGGTTGTTTAGTTCTTTTTTTTCCAATTGTTTTATTGCTTAAAGTATTACAAAGAGTATTACATATGTCTCCTTTTTTTTCTCCCCTTGACCTTTCCCTAGCCTCCCATACCCCCCAGTGTCTTGTGTCCATTGGTTATGCTTATATGCATGCATACAAGTCCTTCAGTTGATCTCTTACTCACCCCCCCAACCCTCCCCAGCCTTCCCGCTGTAGTTTGACAGTCTGTTTGATGTTGCTCTGCCTTTGTATCTATTTTTGTTCATCAGTTTATAATGGTCTTAATTATCCATAAATGAGTGAGATCATGTATTTTTCTTTCATTGACTGGCTTATTTCACTTAGCATAATGCTCTCCAGCTCCATCCATGCCGTTGCAAATTGTAAGAGTTCCTTCTTTTTTACAGCAGCATAGTATTCCATCGTGTAGATGTACCACAGTTTTCTAATCCATTCATCTACTGATGGGCACTTAGGCTGTTTCCAGATCTTAGCTATGGTGAATTGTGCTGCTATGAACATATGGGTGCATATATCCTTTCTGATTGGTGTTTCTGGTTTCTTGGGATATATTCCTAGAAGTGGGATCACAGGGTCAAATGGGAGTTCCATTTCCAGTTTTTTGAGGAAACTCCATACTGTCTTCCATAGTGGCTGCACCAGTCTGCATTCCCACCAGCAGTGCACAAGTGTTCCTTTTTCTCCACATCCTCTCCAGCACTTGTCGTTTGTTGATTTGTTGATGATAGCCATTCTGACAGGTGTGAGATGGTACCTCATTGTTGTTTTGATTTGCATCTCTCGGATGATTAGTGACTTTGAGCATGTTTTCATATGTCTCTTGGCTTTCTGAATGTCCTCTTTTGAAAGGTGTCTATTTAGATCCTTTGCCCATTTTTTGATTGGATTGTTTATCTTCTTTTTGTTAAGTTGTATGAGTTCCCTATAAATTTTGGAGATTAGGCCCTTATCAGATATGACGTTGGCAAATATGTTTTCCCACGCAGTGGGTTTTCTTGTTGTTTTGTTGATGGTTTCTTTTGCTGTGCAGAAGCTTTTTATTTTGATGTAGTCCCATTTGTTCATTTTCTCTTTAGTTTCAACTGCCCTAGGAGCTGTATCAGTGAAGAAATTGCTTTGGCATATGTCTGAGATTTTGTTGCCTTTGGATTCTTCTTATGGTTTCATGGTTTCCCGTCTTACATTTAAGTCCTTTATCCATTTTGAGTTTATTTTTGTGTATGGTGTAAGTTGGTGGTCTAGTTTCATTTTCTTGCATGTATCTGTCCAATTTTCCCAACACCATTTATTGAAGAGACTATCTTGGCTCCATTGTATGTTCTTGCCTCCTTTGTCAAATATTAATTGAGCATATTGGTTCGGGCCGATTTCTGGGTTCTCTATTCTATTCCATTGATCTATATGTCTGTTCTTGTGCCAGTACCAGGCAGTTTTGAGAACAGTGGCTTTGTAATACATCTTGATATCTGGTATTGAGATCCCACCTACTTTGTTCTTTCTCAGGATTGCTGCAGCTATTCGGGGTCTTTTTTTATTCCAGATGAATTTTTGGAGAGTTCGTTCTAGATCTGTGAAGTATGCCGTTGGTATTTTAATGGGAAGTGCGTTGAATTTATAGATTGCTTTGGGTAGTATGGACATTTTAATGATGTTGATTCTACCAATCCATGAACATGGTATGTTCTTCCATCTGTTTATGTCTTCCTCTATCTCTTTTTTCAACGTCCTGTAGTTTTCTGAGTAGAGGTCTTTTACCTCTTTAGTTAGGGATGTTTAGTTCTGAAAATAAGAAGCACCTGGGTTTAAATGACTTTACAATTGTATAGGCTAACCATTTCTTTTTGGCCTAATGAACAACAGTAACAATACCACCATGGAAATCAAAAGCTTTTTAGTGCCTATAGAGAAAAAACCCTAAGAAATTAATCCTGCCTTAACCGGTTTGGCTCAGTGGATAGAGCGTCGGCCTGCGGACTCAAGGGTCCCAGGTTCGATTCCGGTCAAGGGCATGTACCTTGGTTGTGTGCACATACCCAGTGGGGAGTGTGCAGGAGGCAGCTGACCGATGTTTCTCTCTCATCGATGTTTCTGACTCTCTATCCCTCTCCCTTCCTCTCTGTAAAAAATCAATAAAATATATTTAAAAAAAGAAATTAATCCTCAACTAAATTAAAATGATATTTGAGGATGGTATTGCTTAATTTAAAAGGGACAGTATGTCTATTTGGAAACCCCACAACTTATTCTTGTGTCTACCATAAACCACTGTAGATTGTTTACCATATTGCTTATTATGTTTAAGCTGAAGAAGATACTATAACTTGCTTTCAGGGTGTTGGATTAGACTTGAGCTCCAGGAATTGATTTATAACTTGAGGTGAAACCATGAAACCACATGGACTGCTGTCGGAGAATAAGTATGACCAATTGCACCTGTATTCCTCAAAGCAAACTACTAAAATCTCAACTCAGCATACTTTTACTCTCAATAGTATTCTAAAGATATCAATCATATACTGCTTCATGGAAAGAATTCATTTAAGGGGAATTGACAACACTTTGTTATATTTCTCCAAAGTCCAAGCAGTAGGGGTCCAGGCATCAGAGTCTCTTAAGTGTGAGAAGAGACCATTTAATTCACCTTCTTATTGTATATATAATACAGTTGAGACCTAGGTAGGTTATGGGACTTGATTAAGGGCACACAGCTAGTTTGAAATAGTCAGGACACAAACACATGTCTCCTAACTCCTGGTCCAGGACTCTTTCCTCTACATCCCTGAACTCCCGAGTATAACCATTACTTAATCCTAAGGTGTGTCTGCCATTTATTGTTTCCTATATGCTGAGGGATATGCTGAGCATTTTACATGCTTCAAGTCATAGAATTAATCCTAAATATAACTAATTTGACCATTGAGGAAACTGGGCTCACATGTTTGCATTACATAGTTACTAAGTGGTGGGGCCAGAATAGAAATTCAGGCGAGTTAAGTTGGAGCCTAAGCTAGGGTATATGGGCTACTCAGTTAAATTTGAATTTCAGATGAGCAAAACATAATTTTAATTTTTTTAGTGCAATAGTATGTCCTGAATATTGCATGGGGCAATTCAAATTTAATCAAGCATCCTATGTTTTTATTTGCTAAATATGGCAACTGTAGCCCAAGCTATCCCAGGGTTCTCCATCCCATGGTTGTTTTATCTCCTTGAGAAGTACGCTAGGTTTATTTTTCCGCTGCCATTTCTCTGACCCCATGATAATTTGAAATTAAAATCATCCTTTGTTACTAGTTTACATTTTGATTTCTTATAGTTAGAATTTGATCTAGGTCCATTGGGAGCTTAGGCTAAGAAGAGATCTGATTGGGAGTAAAATGCGTGTTTCTGGGTATCGGATTTCAGAGGTGCTAGTTTCAATACTGAGAACTGCTGTGCAAGCGGTTTTCTAAGTTGGGTGGTTTCTTTCCCTGGCTATGAGGCTGTGGTTTCTGGTTTTCCACTAGGTTTGTCCTTCCTCCTTGTTTACCCCAAGATAACACTATTTTATGTAAACTAGGTCCATGACCTATATGGTATTCAGTTTTACTCCAAGACTTGGAGCTGGGGGTATCAGTATAACAGAAATCCTTTGGCCAGGCAAGGTAATTGAAGACTCTGATCCTTTGTGTCCCTAGGAATGCATTTTCCCAAACATGAGGAGAAGAAGAATTTTCTCCTTATCTCCACTTTTTTCAAGTCCATGCTGTACTGACATCTACACTGAGTCAAAGCCAATGCAAACATACCTCAGGAATTCAGGGAGGTTTCATCATTAGGAAACTTTTGATGTAATTCATTGTGTTTCCCCCCATGAGATCATCTGAATAGACATAAAATAAGCCTTTGATAACTTTCAATACTCATTCCCATGAAAAGAAACTGTAATCTAAGAGTAGAAGGAAAGTTTCTTGGAAAAAAAGAATATACAAGAAACCTATAGTCAGCAACATACTTAATAATGAAATATTAGAGACATTCCCATTAAAGCCAAGAGTAAGGCAAGGATTTAACATTTTCCTGGATGTGCCATTCAATACAGTGAGTGGGGGAAAATAATAAAGCAAGAGAAAAATGACATTTAGATATCACTTACTAGCAAGAAAATCCTGGATGATCAATTAAAATATTAGGATTAATTAAAGGGAGTTCAGGAAGGTATCCAGAAACAGGATTGATACATAAACTAATAACATCTTACATTTTAATAATAACTATTTAGAAAAATAAACAGAAAAACCTCCATTCAAAATGGAAAAAATATTCCTCAAATATCTTGCAATAAACTGGAGAGGGAATGTAAGGCTTATGTGCAGAAAATAATACAATTTTCTAGAAGGACAAAAGAAAGTCTGAATAAAAGATGGACCATACATTTCCAGATGAGAATACTATATAGATGTTCATTCTGTCCAAAGGAAGCTTTAACCCCCACCCCCAAATCCCAAGTAGGTTCTTTATGTCACGAGTTTATGAGCTAACATCATAAAATTGTTCAAACCCAAAAGAAAAATTAATCACCTGAGGAGATATGTAAATAAAAAGCAACAATGAGGTGCCTATCATTTGTCAGATAGTGACAGAGTTGGTGGGGGTATAGAAATGGGGAATCACATTTGGTTTATGGAATTACAAATTGGTACATATTCTTTCTGAAATTCAACTTGATTGGGGCTATTAAAATTCAAATGTGTGAGTAAAACTGGATATTCTCACTTAAAAGAAAGAAAGTGTTACGCCACTATCTTACACCACTCATAAAAGTTAACCCAAAATCAATTAACGAATTAAATGTAAGACCTGAAACCATAAAACTCCTAGAAGAAAACATAAGGAAAAAGCTCCTTGACATTGGTTTAGGTCAGGGGTGGGGAACCTTTTTTCTGCCAAGGGCCATTTGTATATTTATAACATCATTCACGGGCCATACAAAATTGTCAACTTAAAAATTAACCTTCCATATTTGGCCAAACAATTAACTTACCACTAATGCCTTGATAGGGCCAGTCCAAATGATTTCTTGGACCTTATATGGCCTGCAGGCTGAATGTTCCCCACCCCTGGTAGGCAATGACTTCTTGGATATAACACCCAAAGCACAAGCAACAAAAGCAAAAGTAAACAAATGAACTAACAAACTAAAAAGCTTCTGCATAGTAAAAGAAACAACAAAATGAAGAGGCAACCTGCAAATGGGAGAAAATATTTGCAAACCATCTATCTGATGAGTTAATATCCAAAACATATAAGGAGCTCATACAACTCATAGCAAAGCCCCCCAAATAATCCAATTAAAAAATGGACAAAGGACTTGAACAGACATTTTCCTAAAGAAGACATATAAATGTCCAACATGCATAAAAAAATATGCTCAGCATCACTAATCATCAGGGAAATGCAAATCAAAACCACAATGTGATACCATCTCACACCTGTTGGAATGACTAATATGAAAAATGTAAGAGATAGTGCTGATGAGGATGTGGAGAAAAGGGAACCCTTGTGCACTGTTAGTGGGAATGTAAATGGGGATAGCCACCAAGGAAAACAGTTTGGAGGTTCCTCAAAAAATTAAAACTGGAACTACCATATGATCTATCAGTCCCACTTTTGGGTATATATTCAAAGGAAATGAAAACAGGATATGGAAGCGGGATCTGCACCTCTATGTTCATTGCAGCATTATTCACACTAGCCAAGACATGGGAACAATCGAAGTGGCCACTGAAAGATGAATGGATAAAGAAGATGTATATATACATACACAATGGAATATTATTTAGCCAAATGAATTCCTACTGTTTGTGATAAAATGGATGGACCTTGAGGTCATTATGCTAAGTGAAATAAATCAGACAGAGAAAGGCACTGTGATATTACTTACATGTGGAATCTCAAAACAAAACAAATCCCCCCCTCCTCACAACTCATATAAACAGTAGAATGGTGGTTGCCAAGGACTGAGGGGTTGGGAGAAATGGGAAGATGTTGGTCAAAGGGTAAAAACTTCCAGTTATAAGATGAATAAATTCTAGAGATCTAACATACAGCATGGTGACTATAGTTAACAATACCGTATTATATACTTGAAAGTTACCAAGAGAGTAGATCTTAAATGTTCTTGCTACAAAATTGTCATTATGTGATGTGATGGGTATGTTAACTAATTTCATTGTGGCAATAATTTTGTAATATATACGTATGAAGTCATTACATTGTACATCTTAAACTTAAGCAATGTTATATGTCAATTACATCTTAATAAAGCTGGAAAAAAGGGCGGGGACTCAATATAAAAACATCCTGTATAATTAAAGGCTAGTATGCAAATTGACCAAACAGTGGAACGACCAGTCCCTATGATGTGCACTGACCACCAGGGGCAGATGCTCAACGCAGGAGCTGACCCCTGGTGGTCAGTGCGTTCCCACAGCGGGAGCACCGCTCAGCCAGAAGCTGGGCTCACCGCTGGCAAGTGCAACAGTAGCTGCGGGAGCCTCTCCTGCCTCCGCGGCAGTGCTAAGGATGTCTGACTTTCGGTTTAGGCTTAAATTTAAAATAAGAGAAAAAGATCTAAATTTATAAGAAAAAAGCATGATACAAATGACAAGTATAATGGCATTAGAAAAATACATGTGCATATATGTATACAGTGAATGAAAATGTGTACAATTATGTGTGTAGAAAAATTTGGAAGACTATATTCTAAACTGTTTATAGTGATTATTCTAGGAGTTTAGAAGCCTAGAGTGATGGTGCTGAAGCTTCTTTCTTAGATGCTTCCATATTATTTGTGTGTTTTTTGTCATAAAAATATTATAAAAAATGGAAATCAGAATCAAGTCCTGTTTTATTTTAACACTAGAGGCCCAGTGCCCAAAATTCATGCATGGGGTGGGGGGCGGTCCCTCAGCCCAGCCTGCGCTCTCTCACAATACGGGACCCCTTGGGGGATGTCTGACTACTGGTTAAGGCCTGATCCCTACAGTAGGACATCTGGCAGTCGGACAGCCCTCTCGCAATCTGGGACCGCTTGCTTCTAACTGCTCACCTGTGGGCTCACTCCTAATCGCTCGCCTGCCTGCCTGCTCAGTGTGCATCATAGCGACCAGTTGTTCCAGTCATTCCGTCATAATGGTTGCTTAGGCTTTTATATATATAGATTGGTGGTTTTGAGGATTGGAGCAGGAATGTCCCCTTACTCCAAGATTAAGCCCATGGCTAGTTTCTTTTAAACATCTTTCATGTCCTTGAACAGTGAGAAAGATGTAAAGAAATAAACCTGTTTTTGTGCAATGACCATCCATTTGACACCAAATCTGTCTTTTGGTAACAACTTCTTGCCAGAGTGTGGTAAACAAACAACAGCTTCATGTATTTTTTCTAGAAGCAGAAGGAAGAGGGATCAAATTTTCCCACAAACTCTTGGTGAACCTTGTAAAATATTGGTTATTCTGCAGGTTGAGAAAGTTGTGACTTCCATTTGTCTTTCGTATTCTAAATATTTTCTGTGATTTAAAGCATTCATTGCTTCCTTTTGCTGTCAAGGAAATGAAGGAAACACATTTCAGTAGCACTTGCTTGAATGCACTTATCTCTAGCTACTGCTATAAATATGTAGTGATCAGATTCTCCCAGTGCCCAATAAATCAAGATCCTTGGCCAGAACTTGACTTGTGTCCTGTGAAGAAACAGTCTCCTCCCCAAGTTATATTGTTAATTCTACAGTATCTTTCTTCCCTAGGGACAGAAAGTAACCAAAGGTAAATGTGGGGTTTAAAAATGCTAATTTCATGTCTTGATTTACAACAAGCTGTGGAACATCTGTGTGAACTGGTGACTGGAGGGTGCAATTATGTTTGAGAGTCATTTACTAAGCAACAACTGTGAGTCAGGCACTGTTTTTGGTGCAAAGGTACAAAGAAAAAGTCATGTTGCTTGTCATCAGGGTGCTCAAAGTCTTGAAAGCAAGAAGACATATTTGGGTTAAGTCAAAGGGTTGGCATTGAGTGGACTTACAAGGAGAAATCCAGCTTATTAAGAATATAAGTATTCTTAATTGATTTAAAAATTGTGAATATTTCATGGCCTTCTCTAATCAAAATGCTAGAATGATGTTGTCGCTGTTGAATTTTTGCTCCTTTTTTTGTGAGATTTTATTTGAACTCTAGGCATCCTACAAGGTCCTTGAGCACTGATAGAAACTGAGCTTCAGTTATAAGCATTTGAGGTAAGTGTAGATAACTCCCTCTCTACCAGCCTCCCTAGAATTTCCCTACAAATTCCCTCAAACTGATATGAGGAGTCAGTTAAAAAATGTTTCCAGAAATAGTGGGATAAGAGTACAAGTGTAGACATCCTTAATATATGAACTGAGCATACTGAAAGCAGTTGTTCGGTATCAGACTCACCTGGAGAATTGACTCTGGTTGTTGGGCCCTGTCCCCCAGTTTCTGAGTCAGTAGGTCTAGGGGTGGGGTGGAGAATTTGCATTTCTAACAACTTCTGGAGGGATACTGATGTTGCTGGTCTGGGGGCCACACTTTGAGAACCACAGCCATGAGGCAATATCTTGAAGAGAAAGAGGATTCATTTTAGAAAGAAAGCTGATAGTCTGATGCTCATCAGAGGCAGCTTTAAATGATGTGCTCTGAGGAACACAGGTAGTCAACTCAGCCTCTCCCTTACCCCAGAGAGGCAGGAATGTTCACGATTGCATGTACAGGTTGAGACAGCCTGGGGTTTAATCTTGACTCTGACCCTCAGTAGATGAGTGAACTTGGGGGTGTACCCTGACTCCTCTGTGCCTGTTTCTCCATTTGCAAAATGAGATCTATAATAGCATATATGTCAGAGGCACTTGTGAGGATTAGATGAGTTAATGTATGTAAAACAGTTAGTAAGAAGGCTACCACATGATAATCACTTGACTGGCATTAGATGTTATTATTCTCACACAGGTGCTGGGTTTTGCTGCGCAGTAATGAGCCAGGGGTTTTATGTCTTAAGTTTTAGCTAAATGCTTGTACTTGTCTAGGCAGAGCTTTGGTACCTCCTCAAATTGATTGGGATCCAGCCTTATATTTCAGTGTAATTGAGAAATTGCCTTTAAACTTTTTGTTTAAAAATCCCAAATACATTGTTGTGGCCATGCTTTTCCAAAACCCCAAATTCATACTCAAGGGTGGGTGTGTATTGGTTCTCCAATTTTTTGAATCTTTCTGCTGAGAATCCTTTGCTTTCTGTGTATCTCTTCAGAGTACAAGGAACTGCTTTTCCAAGTTTAACTGACATTTAAAATTTTCCAAGTTGGCTGTCTTGTACGAGAAAAAACATTTTATTCCTATTTTTAACTTCAGGGAGGTTTCTGAATATGCCTAGAGGAAGAGTGTTTTACAATGTAGGTTTATCATTATTCAGGCATTGTGAGATCAGGAGACAACTGGAAAGACAGTTACTCACAGTTCCCCAGAGGAGGGGCCATAGCACTTCACTCAGGGCCAAGTGCTATGGCCCCTATGGGGAAGCACCAGGGTTGACCAGGAAGCAGAAGGAGCAAGGGGAAACCAGGGGCAACATTTTTTACTATGGTTTCTATGGGAAAGGCAAGGTAGGGTAAGCAGGTTTAGGATCGGCTAGTTGAATAATTTCAGTGGGATGTGGGGCAGAGGAGGCATCCCTACTTGTCTGTTGCCAGATGCTAGGGTGATTAGGACAGGTGGATAGTGGCTCAGCTGTGAGAACCCTTAAAGGAGGTGATTGGGTTTGGGCTTTGTATTGGTTATATTTTGCATGCAGGGTGTGCTCCCTGGTGAGCTATTTGCTATCTCTAGGAATTAGCTAACCCTGTAAGGGGGCAGTCCTTCCCTAGTCACCAAGGTCCCAGATGCCAGAGCATCAAGAATATAGAAAACATGGTTAATTCAAAGAGGGAGTTGCTTTGAGACAAAGTTCATTGCGAGCGGCCCCTCACTGGCTGGGTCACTCAGACCTGCTTAACAGGTCTTGAGATCCACTCATTTGGTTCTCCACTGTTAGAGACCTACATGCCATGGACCAATTTATATTCACCTGAAACTGGTGTTACTTTATTAATGTCCAAAAGGAAAGGGAGAGTCTTTCCATCCCTCTAGTCTAGAATTTCCTGATAAAATGTAGGATTGTCCAGTTAAATTTGAATTTCAGATGAACAGTGAACATTTTTTAGTGTATGTATGTCCCAAATACTAAAAAAATTTTCCTTGTTTATTTGAAATTCAAATTTGTCTAGATATTCTGTATATTTATTCACTAAATATGGTAACCTGACTCTCTTCTATTCTATCACCTACTCAGAGCTTGAAATATTTATTGAAATAATGAATCTATAAATCCCACTTTGGATTGAATGATTTTGTTTCATCTATGCCTGAATTCCATTCTTGTGGAAAATTGACCATTAATACCAATTTGCATATGTGTTCTTTTCTTCTAAGCTTGTTGGCTCTTGTAGTTCCTAGTTCTCCCAGTGTTCCTTCTTTCATATTCGAGGCTTCTCCCCAGCTCCCAGACCCAAATCTTGAGCCCAGTTAGGTCTGGGGAGTTTAAGGAACTGTCAGGACTACACAGAAGTCTTGGCACCAAGTTGAGCTTGCAGCTCAAGTAGGTTAATTAAAATGATCTTTCAATAACCTGTCCAACATTCCAGAGTCTCTAAAGCTAAGGACTTTTGAAATTCTTCTTGCAAAAGTTACCATAAATATTCTTATTTCCAAATTCAGTAGCCATTTCTCCAATACCATTTTTTTGAGGCCAATTTATTGGGATTTATAGGGATCCAAAGTTACACAGCAAGGACTGGGTGTTACCAAAAGAGGGCACTGATCGTCTGCTGCAGGGCCACTTCACAGTCATGGCTGCGGGATTCTAATGTAAAGCCTGGCTAAGAACTTTACCTTATGAGATTCCTCGGGATTTGATTCTTTCCCTCTTAATTCTCTCACCATGGTGATCTTGTTCATACCATTTTAGAATACTTGCCCTCAAATTTACATCTCTAGGCAGACCTCTCATCTGAGCTCCAGGTTCACAAATCTGTGTATTTGGTATCCCTACTTGGAGTTCTTCCTGATATCTCAAAGGTAGCTATGTATTTTGCTCTCCAAATCTCTCTCATACTTCCAGTGTTCTCCAACATGGAAATTGATAGTAACATTTATTCAGTTGTTCTGGCCTGAAATTTGGGAGTTAACCTTAATTCTCTGCCCCCCCCCCACCCCCCGCAAGTCCTCACTTTCATCCAGCAGCAAGTTCTCCATTCAAACTCCAAAAGACACCTACAATCCATCCCTTTATCTCTATCTCCACCATTTCACTGAGTCTCATATTCCACCATCTTTCTCCTAATTTGTTCCCCCCCCCTTTTTTGCCTTTTTACAATCAATTCTCTCCCTAAAACAGCCAAAGTAGTATTCTCATATTGTGGATTACTATGTATCCTTCTTTTGTATAACATTCTTTATTGGCTACTCATTCATTGAGTTTGGTATAAAATCCAAACTGCTGAATGCACTCTTCCAGCCACTCTTCCAGTTATCACTCTGCCCTACCCATATTGATCTTGTTTTAGCTCTTTAAATACACCAAATGCTTTTCTACCTCAGGGTCTTATACTTGCTTCAGCTATGTCTAGAATGCTTTCCTTAACATGGCTAGCTCTGTCTCGTCCTTTGCAGTGCAGCTAAGTGGCACTACCCCAGGAGACGTGCCCTAACCACCATTTCTAAAGTAGGCTTCCTCCCTCCATATTCTCTACCTCAACATCTTATTTGTTGTTTTTCATAACACCAATGACATTTAATAATTATTTTGTCTCTTTGTTTTTTTAATTAGAATAAATTTATTAGGGCAGGATTCATGCTTGTTTTGTTCACTGCAGTACATCAAGTCCGGCTACAGAATTGGCTCCATAAATATTTCTGAATGAACGAATAACATGGGATCTGCTTGTCATTCTACACCCTACCAAAAATTTGGAGTAATGTTACTTAATCAAACTTCATCTGCTTCCAGAACCTACCTGCTTACCTGCCTACTTACCTAGATCTCTGCAGATCGAGGATAGTAGTTCCTCTTTTTGTTTAACCTGTTCACTTGTCATTGCTCACCTGTCAGATTCAGATGTTTCTATATTCCACTTACCATGCTGAACTTTCTGAAACTAGGTCTGCTCCCATTACATAGGTATTTTTTATCTAAAATATTTTTTGTTTGCTCTGGGCTGCTGCAGGTAACTCTTCATGCCCAAATGAGTCACAGGAAGGGGCAGATTAGATTCCTTTACTTTCGGAATAGATTAGAAATTCATCTTCAGATGTCCTTGGTTGTATATAATTGTCACCCCCGCCCCCTTTTCCAGTAAACTGATAGAGTATACGTCAAATTCATTTAAAGAAAAGTTTCTTAGTGAAGAATTTTAAAGAAAAAGTTATTACAAGTATTATCTGTGGTACAATGCGAGCCTTTTGGACAGGACTACATGAAGCTAACATAAATAGCAAAACAAAAAAGGTATGTGTTTGTGTTTATGTTGCCTTGTTAAAATCTTGCAGGGATTTTTGTCATGCCTTCTCAATGAGACCATGAAGTAGGAGAGTAGGAGATGTATTATTTAACTTGTTTTTCTGGAGGATTGCCAGCAATATGCCAGTACATTCTTATCCCCTTGAAATATATTTGACTGAAGAGACCCCAGTCAATAAGAAATGGGGTGTGTGTGTCAGAATGGAGAGTCCACACTGCAAATTGTGGGACCATATGGATATGGAAAACAGGAGTGGTACATTACTAATCTGTTGGTTTATGACAGTTTTTTAACAGGCAAATGAAATAATTATTTCCACTTCCCTAAGAGGGGATCAGGAAGAACAGGGAAGCACTTGAAGTAATTGATGGGACCTGCTGCTAATAAAAATAACACAGGGAAGACGTAGCTTAGGAGGTCTCTGATGCCTCCTTCTACTAGTATGGTTTGTCCCGGTTTACTTCCTTTTTTTCTTAAATCTGCTGCTAGAAGTATGGCTGAGGTAATTGAAAAAATTGATGGCAATTGTGATGGGGAAATTTACTCAACTTCTGCTAGTACAATTCCTACCATTTCCTTTGTTGTTCTGAGGTTGATTAAAAAAATTATAGTTTGCATACAGTATTATGTTAGTTTCAGGTATACAATATAACAATCGACATTTACATACCTTATGATGTGATTTTCATGATAAGTCTCATAACCATCTGTCCCCCTACAAAGTTATTATGATATTCTTGGCTATATTCCCTGTCCTGTATATTACATGGCTTATTTACTTTATAACTAGAAGTTTATTCTGAGGTTGTAATAGAATTGGGAAGTCATGCCTTCTTGGGCTTTGGCTGGATGGTTGGGTGACCAAGAGCCCTAGTTTCCCAAGGCTGTCCCAGTTTCAGCACTTACAGTCCCATATCCAGGAAACCCCTCAGTCCTGGTAAGACTGGGAACATTGCTAAGCTCACTGGGTGGAACACTGGCAGATCCTTGGGAAAATGGAAAAATGGGTGAAATGAACACTGGTATCTTTGTCCAGTATATTTTTCTCTAAAGAATCCACTCACCTGGCTACCCCCTACCCTGTCTCAGCTCCCAATAAAATTAAGTTAACATATTGTAATAAAAATAATAAAAAAATAATAATATAAATTTAAAAATAAAAATGTGCTTGTATTCTTCATTTATACCACTCTTCCATGCCTTTGTCCAAGACTCTTTGCCTAAAATATTCTCTCCCCACCTTTTATCTACCTTGAGAACTCTTACTTATCTTTAACATCCATCTGAGATAAGCTCTTCTCTCACAGGCTTCAATGCTCCCTCTTCCTCCCAGAAATTTAGTTACTCCTTTCTTCTTTGTACCTCCATTCAAGGCACGAATATACATATATAAATATGAATTTATTGATTTGAGAGAGAGAGAGAAACAATGATTTGCTGTTCTGCTTATTTATGCATTCATTGGTTGCTTTTTGTACGTCTTCTGACTGGAGATTGGTGTATCAGGACGGTGCTCCAACCAACTGATCTACTCCACCAGGGCTTCAGCACACAAATAGAAATTAACTAGAGGCCTGGTGCATGAAATTCACACACTGAGGGGGTGGGGGTCCCTCAGCCTGGCTTGTGTCCTCTCTCAGTCCGGGACCCCTTGCTCCTTACCCCCCGCCTGCTTGCTGCTCCTTACTGCTCGGCTAGCTGCTCCTTAGCGTTGCTGCGGAGGTGGGAGCCTCTACCGCCACCGCTGCTGTGCTCTCCAGCCGTGAACCTGGCTTGTGGCTGAGTGGCACTCCTCCTGTGGGAACGCACTGTCCACCAGGTGGCAGCTCTTGCATTGAGTGTCTGACCTTGGTGGTTCGCGCATCATAGTGACCAGTCGTTCTGGTTGTTCTGCTGTAATTGTTGCGTAGGCTTTTATTATATAGACTAGAGGCCCAGTGCATGAAATTCAAGCACTGGTAGGGTCCTTAGTGGCTGCTGCCTGCCTGCCAGGGCCTCCCTCCCTTACCCCAGTTGGCCCCATCCCCTGGTTGAACTCCTGGACGACCTCCCAGTTGAGGGGACAATTTGCATACTATGCTTTTATTATATAGGATTATTGCCAATGGGAATATGAGCCAGTTAACTTGGTCTGCTTAAATCTGTCCAGCATTGGGGACCCACTCATTGAAGGTATGAGGGCAGACATTACGCTTGGAAGTACCTGCTGCCTTCATGTCTCTGTCCCCAGGAGCGTCTAATATTCCCCCTTTCATAGTGGCTAGGTAGAAGGGCAGTAAAAGAATACCTTCATGAGAGCCATTTGGGGGTTATGAGATATAGAGAAAGAAGGCAAATAAATATGAAATTTATGAGACTTCTATGATAGGTCAGACTTCCTGCTGGGCTTGTCTCTTGCTTGGAGGGCTCTAACAGGAAATTGGGCACTGTGGACTCACATGGCAGGAGAGTGCAAGAAGAGTATTTAATGTAGCTCTTTAACATGTGGTTTGAGAGCACCAGAGTCCAGGTATGACGTTGTGAGTCTCCCATTTCAAGGCCTCCTATGATGTTGGAATGCAGCATTGGATTTCCCCAAATTTAGAAGGCAACTGTGACTTATTTCTTGATGTTTGATGGCAATAGGCTGCGTCAGTATAATGGGAAACAAAAAACTGTCAGTAGCAGGGGTGTATCTGCCTACTAAAGTCTTTCACAGACTTCCATTGTAGCATTAATCACAGTGGCTTATAACTTTTATTTTATACCCAAGCTTCATGCTAAACCTGTGTGTTCCTGGGTCTTTAGTACCAAAAAGAGTTCCTTACCAAATAGTAAGCACTCAATAGATATTTGTTAAGTTGAATTGAGTATATAAATTATTGGTAATGACTGAGCATTATGGTGAAATTGTACTATATATTGTGGAGTATGGTCCTAAAGTGAGCAAAAATCCCTTAAGTCACTTTTGACATCATAAAGAATGCAAAGAGACACACTGTCTCTCAAAAACTCAGCATAGAAATCCTTTCCCCCTCCTTGGGTTAGAACAGTTCTTTGACAAAATGAATTACTCTGCTTATGTTTTAGGGATATTTGCAGGGCATAGATGTTGTATTTTTAAACATGAGGATTATACTTGGGTTGGTATGCTGACAAGGAGAAACACGTGGGAACTAAGAGATGAGGCAACAGCAGATCCATATCTCACACTACACTCCTATTTTAGGACATCACCTGAATGAAAGAAGTTTCAGATAGAACTGAACTTTAAAAATTGTTTCTCTGTAGTGAATAAGTTGAAATAGTATAAGCAAGAGTGCACATGTATCTGCTATACCTTCCTGGGGTGTTTGTATTTTACACTGCTCAAATCTTGAGCAAAAGAATTATCTTCTAACCACTTCTTACAAAATGTGTTTATTTCTTTTTCAATAGGAAATACAGTTACTCAAATCAAAATTCAAAAGGTATAACAAAGTATACAGTGAAAAGTCTCTTTTTTACCCTTACAGCCACTTGGTTCGCCTGGCCAGGTATAACCATTATTACAGGTTTCTTATATATTTTTTTTCAGAAGTATTTTATACATATGTAAGCAATCCATCCATCCATGCATCCATCCATGCATCCATCCATCCATCCATCCATCCATCCATCCAAAAATGTTGTTGAGAATCTATGATGTGCCAGGCACTGAGCTAGGTGCTAGGATAAAATGATGAATAAAACCAAACGTGTCTCTTGCCCTTATGAGAGTTACAGTCTACTCAAGGGACAAAGAATTACAAGATCATAACAAGTGTCAATTTGCCATTGTGACAAATTCTATGAAGGAGAGACACTAAGTAGAATGAGAGTGTAGATAAATCTGACAGCCAGTGAGATCATGGATAACTTCCTTGAGGAAAATGAAATAGAATAAAGATCTGAAGGATGAATAGTGGTTGACTAGTTGAAGAGGGAAAGAAAAAAAATCATTGCAAAGGGCCAAAACATTAAAAAAAGTTCCTTTGGTGGGAAAGGGAGGATGAGGAACTGGAAGGAGGCTAGTGTGGCTGGAAGGCAGGCATTATAGGGTAGAAGATGAAGCTGGCGAGGTAGGCAAGTTTCAGACCATAATGCACATTAATGTATGTCAAGGGGTATGCTTTTTCCTAAGAGAAATGGGAAGCCATTAAAAGGTTTTAAAGCAGGGAAAGCATGAGCCATGATCAGATTAAGCTATCAATAAAATAGATCTCTCTGGCCACAAGTGGATTACCAGTTGTAATGGCAGAAAGAAGAGGGAAAATGGGTAGATTGGTTAAAAGTCTGCTGCAATAGTCTACATGAGAAATGATGGTAGCTTGAACTAGGTTGATGGGGGTAGAGAGGACTAGGAAAGGGTGGAGTTGAGTGATATTTAGGAAATAATATTCTTAGTACCTGGCAATAGATTTGGTAAGTGGGATAAGGGAGAGAATGGTATCCAAGATAAATACTAGACTTTATGCTTGACTGTAGACGATGGTGCCATTTCCTATGCTAGGGAATCTTGGAGGAGAACCTTTATCTCTGCTTTTAATTGTGGGTAATTATGAGTTTGATTTTGATTCTTTTGATTTTGAAATGACATTATGATTCTCAAGAGAAAGTTTCAAATAGCTCCTTGGATTTAGGGATCTGGAGTACATGGAAGAAGTCTGAGTTGTACATAAAATATGAGTTATTTATAAATAAGTTATTCAGCTTGGATGAATGGCATCATCTAAGAGTGTCAAGTGCGAAAAAGAGAGGGCTGTATTTCAACACTTGAGCAACAAAACATTCATTTTCTAGGCAGAGAAGGATGAGCCAGCACAAGGACAACATTTTAACATGGAAAAAAAGGGAAAGAGAATAGTTCAGGAAGGAAAAGAGGGAGATATCAAGTGGTATGTTGCTGAGAAGTCAAAGGAGATGAGGGCTGAAAAACATTATGTTGGCTTAGCAAAATAGAGATCATTGAAGATTTTAGCCTTATATTTTTGGTGGATCACTGAAGCAAAATAATAGAGTGGATTCATTTGTGAGCATGAGGTGAAGAAATGGATATCATAAATATAAAATCTTTTAAAAAAAAACAAGCAGTATATAAAAGAATATTATTGAACTTTAAAAAATTTAGTGAGGAGACTTCTACTTCTGATAATCACACACAATCTGCTGTAGACCTACTTTTCCACTTAGGACAACTAGAAAATCTGTCCAAATACTTTAAAAAAATCTTTTAAAAAGTCCCTTTAAATCTATAAGAAAGGCATTGAGATATTCCAGCACCAGGATCTGGGAAAGATGAGTTCAACATTTGGGACTGATTTCACCCTGGAGCCATTTGCTTATTTCACTTGCTGATAAAGAGCTGCACAGAACTTTCGACAGACTCGTGGGTTTGCAATGCCAAAAATTGGATTTTAGTGTCCTTTAAAGAGAAGGGGCCCAAGTAAACTGCGATATTTTGGTTAAAGCCACAAAGAGGTTAGCATCAGTCTATGAGTAAGGGTGAGGCAGAAATAGACCAGTCCTCATAAAAACTGAAGTTTAGCTTTGAATAATTTTAATCCCTGATTACATTATGGTGATCTGGGATTGTTAATGCCCCAATCTCCTTGCCTGCCAGAAGAAAGTTAAATCCTCCCTAGGAAGCTAGCATATCCCAAGGTTCAAATCATCTGTCTGTTTTTAAATACTAAAAATTCAAGCAAAAAATTACCAGGCATAAAAGTAGACAAGACTTGACTGTAAATCAAGGGAGACAATAGAAATAGCCTCCTAGGATATCAAACAATGGAATTATCAGACACAGACTTAAAAATAACCATGCTTAGGGAAGTAAAAGGTATGATTGAAAATTTCTGCAGAAAATTAGAAATTGAAATAAAAACCCAAATAGAAATTCTAAGGATAAAAAATACAATAATTGAAATTAAGAATGCAGTGGCTTGAATTTAACAGCAGCTTAAACCAAGCTAAGGAAGAACTTCAGTGAACTGCGAGATAGGTCAGGAAGATAATCCAGATAAACATGGAGAGACAAAAAGATGGGAAATAGATAGGAGACTAAGAATTATATGGATTATTGTAAAAAGATATAAATATACCTGAAAGTGGAATTTCAAAAGGAGAAAAGAGAATGAATGCAGCAGGAGTAACATTTGAAGAGATAATAGCTGTAAAATTTCCAAATCTGATAAAAGCTATTATGAAACCACAGATTCAAGAAATACTATAAACACAAAGGAGGATAAATAAAAAGAAAATCACATCTTAACACAGTGGAGAAACACTGATGAAAACCAAAGAAAAAGAAAAAAATGTGAAAGGCAGGCAAAAGAAAATCTATATTACCATCAAAGGAGCAGTAATGAAACTAATAGTTGATTTTTCAACAGAAATGGTAAAAATCAGAGGAAAATGGAATAATAATCTTTAAAGTAAAGGAAAATTGCCAATTTAGAATTTTATATTCAATAAAAATGTCTTTCAAAATTGAAAGAAAAATAAAGATATATATTGAATTAAAATACATGTCAAATGGGTAGTGAATGGAGTTGAAGTGTTCTAAAGTTCTTTCATTGGGAAGTGAAAAAGATTTTAAGAAGTCAAAGATGTATTATAATCTCTAAGGTAATCACTAAAACAATAGCAAAATAATGTATAACAATATAATGGAGAGGAAAAATGGAATAATATAAACTACTTAATCTAATAGAACACAATAAAGGATAGAAACTATAACAGGGAACTAATAAAATACAAATGGAAAAACTTTATTTTAAAGCAAAAAGCATATGACAGATATAGAAGAATATTAATAATAATAAAAAGCTTATTCACCAGGAGGATGCAACAATTTCAAATCTTTATGTACCCAATAACTTAGCTTCAAAAATATATAGCATAATTTGACAGAATTAAAAGAGAAATAGTCAAATCCACTGTCATAGAAGGAGATTTTAAATATACTTTTTCTTAGTAACTGATATACTAACTAAAAAAAAAATCATACAGATAAAAAGATTGGAGCAACACAATAAAAACTTCACTACACTGTGCCTAATGTCTGCAAAATCCACATTTTTTCTAAATGCACTTAAAATTCATTAAAGTTGAACATTGCTGTGTCATCAAATAAATGTCTTAAGAAATTTCAAAGGATTAAAACTACATGAACTGTGTTATTTAACCCAGTGCAAAGAAATCCTAGCTAATAAAAGAAATATGCAAATTGACCATCACTCCAACACACAAGATGGCCGCCTCCATGTGGACACAAGATGGCCAGCAGCGAAGGCAGTTGCGGGTGATCAGGCCAGCAGGGGAGGTAAGTTGGGAGGGACCAGGCCTGAAAGGGAGGGCAGTTGGGGGGAACCAGGCCTGCAGGAGAGGGCAGTTGGGGGTAACCAGGCCTGTAGGGGAGGGCAGTTTGGGCGATCAGGCCTGCAGGGGAGGGCAGTTGGGGGGGAACCAGGCCTGCAGGGGAGGACAGTTGCGGGGGGACCAGGCCTGTAGGGGAGGGCAGTTGGGGGGACCAGCCCTGCAGGGGAGGGCAGTTGGGGGGAACCAGGCCTGCAGGGGAGTGCAGTTGGGGGGGAACCAGGCCTGCAGGGGAGGGCAGTTGGGGGAACCAGGCCGGCAGGGGAGGGCAGTTAGGGATGACCAGGCTGGCAGGGGAGGGAAGTTAGGGGTAATCGGGCTGGCAGGGGAGCAGTTAGGCATCAATCAGGCTGGCAGGGGAGTGGTTAGGGACAATCAGGCAGGCAGGCAGGCAGGCAGGAAGGCAAGTGGTTGGGAGCCAGCAGTCCTGGATTGTGAGAAGGATCCGAGATTGGAGAGGGTGCAGGCTGGGCTGAGGGACACCCCCCTCCCGTGCATGAATTTCATGCACCGGGCCTCTAGTCAATGAATAAAAGATAAATAGAATACCCCCAAATTAAAGTTAAGTAGTACAATTTTTTTAAAGTTGTTTTTAAAAAATTGATTTTTAGAAAGAGAAAGGGAAAGAGAGAAACATCAGTGAGAGAGAACCATGGATCAGCTGCCTCTTGCATGCCCTCTACTGGGGATCTGGGGACCGAGCCCACAATCCAGGCATGTGCCCTTACTGGGAATCAAACCAGAGACCTCTAAGTGTATGAGAGGATGCTCAACCAACTGAGCCACACAGGCCAGGGCAAGCAGTGTACTTCTATTGGTCAAAGAAGAAATTGCAGTACAAATTAGAAAATATTTTTGACATATTATGGGATACAGCTAAATTTATGCATAAAAGGAAGTTTATAGCCTTAAGTGCATAGTATAAAAGAAAAAGGTAAAAGTAAATGATCTAAGGATCTAGCTCAAGAAATTAGGAAAAAAGAACAGCAAATTAGACACAAGGAAAAATAATAAAGATTGGAACAGATATTAATAAACACATTTTATTATGTATAATAGAGAAGATTATTGAAGCCCAAAGCAGGTTCCTTGAAAAGAATAATTGGTAATAAACACATAGGCAAAGTCAAGAGATGAAAGGCCAAGATGAAAATGGGACTTAATCATATATCCTACAGACATTAAATAACATTATAAACATAACGTTATGAACAACTTTATTTTAATAATTTTCAATACATTAGAGAATTTGGATGAAATGGACAAATTACTAGAAATACAAAAGTACCAAATGTAGATGAAATGGTTCTTTAAAATGTCAATATTTATGTATTACCCTTAAGAGAAGTATACTCACGTTCACTGCTATACTTTTTGTCTCCCTGATCAGCTCCATCATATTGATATTATCTAGAATTTCATTTCTGGTTTATTACAGATATACGTTCTCTTCTTCTTTAGTCCTTCAAAATTGTTTGGACAATGATATATTTTACCAGGAAATTTGATACCCTATTACCTCCCATATTTCTTGTTCTTCTGAATGTTTTCTCTTATTATGTAGGTTTTTGTGTAGCAAAACATTTTAAGCATGTGTGGCCAAGAATATATTATTACTAGAGGCCCAATGCACAGAATTTTGTGTGCGGGTCAGTCCCTAGGCCTGGCCTGTGATCAGGGCCATCTTCCCCAGCTGCTGGCAGCCGGCCCCACCCCCTGCCACCACCCACCCCCGGTTCCCCGTTTGCCATCGGGCATTGGAGCCTGACCGCCGCGAAGAGGAACTGAGAGGTCAGCTGTTCCCGCCCGCTTACCGGTCCCTCCCCCGCCACAGGTCACCCGCTCTGTGTGGGGCGACCAGTGGGGTGGGGGCCTTGGCCTGGCACCTCCTGCATCTTCTGCCACCCCCGTCTGGTTCCCCAGTCACCATTGGGTGATTGGAGCCTGCCGGCTGGAGAAAGGGACCAGAGGTGGTCAGTGCGCTTCATAGTGACTGGTCGAGCCGTCATTCTGGTTGTTCTGCCATTAAGGTCAATTTGCATATTACCCTTTTATTATATAGGATATCCTCACATTTGAATGACAGATTGCATAGGAAAATCTAGTTATAAATATATCTTTTTTCAATACTTTAAAAAGACTGCTCCATTGATTTCATCTACCTAGTGTTAGGGTTGATAGGAGTAATTACAATATAATTCTTGTTCTTTTATAGGCAACCTGCTCCTTCTATCTGGAATCTTTTTAGAATTTTTGCTTTGTTTTGACAATCCTAAAGTTCATTTCTAAACGAGTTGTACTTTACCTTATATCTTCTGTTTGGCCTTCTATGGGCCTTTTCAATTTAAGGTCTTTTATCTAGCTTTATTTCTAGAAAATTTATATTAAATATATATTTATTGATTTCAGAGAGGAAGGGAGAAGGAGAGAGAGATAGAAACATCAATGATGAAAGAGAATCATTGACCAGCTGCCTCCTGCACCCCCCCAACCCCCCATTGGGGATCGAGCCCTGGTTGTCTGGGCTGGGAATTGAACCATGACCTCCTGATTCATGAGTTGACTCTCAACCATTGAGCCATGCTGGCCGGGCATATTTTTTATTATTTATCTTCAAATATCTTCTCCTCTTTATATTTTGTCTTCCCATTACCCAGATAGAGTCAGTTTTTCTTTCTTCCTCATATCTGAAGTGCTGTTTTATATTTTCCTTTATTCTTTCCTCCTGTCTCCTGGGAGAGTTGCTCAATTTGTGTTTCAAATTCTGTTCTGCAGCAGTACCTGTGAGTTCCTATTTCCCTGGAAGTGTGAGATACCCTGACTGATAATGTGTCAGGTAATGTGTTGGGAGAGTCAAAAGAAGGGGACAAATCCCAGGGCACTCAGCCTCAATAGCTCCACTGCCTAACATTGTTGGTGGTGGTCCTCTCACTAGGAAACTGCCTGCTCACAGGTTTCACTTTTAAACTCTTGGGAGGGAAGCAGTTCTTGGAGGAAGGAGCCTCCTTAGCTTGTAATCCATAGCCTTGGGAGATTGGAAAGGCTGTGTTTTTCTTTCATCTGAGGTCACCATACTTACCAAAGAGCATTTCTTCAAAAATACTCCACTAAAAAACCAATAGTGACATCAAAATCAAACAGAAAATAAATGAAAAGGCAGCAAACCACTCAAAAATTTAAAAATTAAACACAAATTTTAATACACACATTCCTGGAATCTTCCAAACTAGTTGTAACGTGAGAATTATTTTACCATAAGCTGAATGAGTATGTTTGTGTCTGGTGCATTAAAGAACCCCAAGAACAGTACATCCTTGAGTACACATTTTTCCCAGGCATGTTTCCAGTGTCTGGAGCAGTGTAGTTTGAAGCACTGGGTATGTGTTAGAGTTATGGGGGGATACCTGGCTTTGTCAAATGTTGCTATTTAGGAGAACAAATGCATTCTAAACTAGTTAGTATAGTACTCCCTAATGCCACTTTTGGCTTTTCCCCATTAAACAAAAACTAAATCAAAACAACCCCAAACAAAAACCAATCCATTTCTAGACTTTAGAACTCATAGATACATAATAGGTATTTTATAACTTTTACAAAGGTAGTTTTCCATTCCAGTGTGCTTTTTTCACACTTCAACGTCATCCAGATAATAAATAAGCAACCATTAGTAGTATTAAACTTATTAAATAGAGTTAATAACCACAAAAACCAATCAAACCAAACCACAACAATAGAAGTAGCGACAAGAAAAACACAAAACACCATACCCTCCAAGTTTGTCAGAATGACATGTAATGTATCTGATATCACCTGCAGAGGTTTCTCCTTCAAGAGTTTAACCACAGCAAAGGTCCCTGAGGCCTGCATCCCAAGGTCATGGGTGCTATTTTGAAGAGTATTGAATATGTGTATCTTCCTTTTTTAATAAAGATTTTTTATTGCTTTTTGGAGAGAGAGGAAAAGAGAGGGAGAGAGAAACATTGACGTGAGAACGAAACATGGATGCATTGATTGGCTGCCTTCTGCATGCCCCTACCAGGGATTGAGCCTGCAACTTGAGAATGTGCCCTGACTGGAAATCGAATTGGCAACCTTTCTGTATATGGGGATGATGCCCAACCCATTGAGTCACACTGGCCAGGGCACATGTGTGCATCTTTGCTGTAACAAGGAGGAGCTTTGCTGTCAGGTGGAATAGTCATTCTCTCTTCATTGAATCCTCTGTCTGTACAGCCTGAGTGCTTCCTCTGTCTGATGCTCTATAATTGTAGTTTGACCTGCCCTCTTACTGGCCTAGCCAAGAAGCCCTGTAAAGACTGACCAGCTCAGGTGGCGGCAGAGTGGGAAGAGTCAGATTCTCTGGACTAGAGACATTACTTGACTTCCCCTAGAACAGTGGTTCTCAACCTTCTGGCCCTTTAAATACAGTTCCTCATGTTGTGACCCAACCATAAAATTATTTTCGTTGCTACTTCATAACTGTAATGTTGCTACTGTTATGAATCGTAATGTAAATATCTGATATGCAGGATGGTCTTAGGCGACTCCTGTGAAAGGGTCGTTTGACTGCCAAAGGGGTCGCAACCCACAGGTTGAGAACCACTGCCCTAGAAAGTCATAAGATTCCAGGCCTCCAGATAAATCGTTGAAATGTGACTTTGTGAAAGTTAGATAATCTCTCTGGGAAGGGGTTGGCAAACTTTTCTGTAAAGGGCCAGGTAATAAATATTTTTGGCTTTGTGGACTATATGGTCTCTGTTGCAACTACTCACCTCTGACATCATAGCAAAAGCAGCCATAGACTATGTGTAAATGAATAGCTGCAGCTATGTTCCAATAAATCTTTATTTATAAAACAGGTGCAGCAGGCTGACTTCGGCCCATGAACTATAGTTTGCTCCATGTGCTTCAAGCCTTGGTAATCTTATGGTTAACATTATTATCTATAGTGATATGTTAGAATGCAGTTAGACTATAAAGATGAATATTACTTTTAAGCAAACTATGTGTAAGTGGTTATAAATGGGAGTTGCTTTTCAGGGGGAACTCAAATGCCTTGGGAGACTCATCAGCTTTTTTACCACTTAGGCAAATCCAATTTCCTACATGGTTTTCTGGCTACCTAGTAGTCCTAATGGAAAGGTGCTTGCATGAGTCACCTATCAATAAATAGGCGACTTGCAGTAGAGAGAACTGGGAGGAAGGAAAGGAAAGGCCTTTGGCCATATATACCTGGACTTTGCTAAATTGTCTCTTGAAATAAATAATAATTTTGCACAAAGCCATTTGGCTTGGGACATATCTTTTAGTTACTCTGGCAAAGTGTTTGTGGTTGCCTTTGGCTTGCTCCTAGGGAGGAAGGCTTAGCTTAGAAAAAGTTGCTCAGGAAGGCAGAGGGAAGGGACCTTCTAGGAGGGTTGGCCTGGGAGGTGATAGGACTTCCGGGAAGGGAAGCATGGGATGCAATAGCACTGTGAGTCTAGGTAGGATGTGCAGAGTGCATGAGGGTGGGCTGTGAGCAGCTCTGCTTTCTCCTGGGCTAAAATCCAGGAGACCCTCCTCACCCTGGGACCTACCCAGAGAGGGAACTGTATTGATTGGTTGGCGGGTCTCGTCTTGATTTGTCTGATTTCATGCAGAAATCATTTTTCCTAGATGGCTGGTCAGCTTTTTCCCTTTAAAGCTGAAAATAACAGTGTAGGACCTGAGGGGTCACAAGCAACTTGCTCAGTTTTTATTTACAACCTATGATCTGATTTTAACAAGAGAGATTAGAAAACTGCTTCTTTACTCCTGTGTTTCACATTTGTCCAGATATTAGCATTTAGGTGATTAAAAAGTTGTATCTTTCTTAAAAGCTGTGGCTGACATTTTTATATTCTTAAATGCCTCCACTAGAGCAAAGCAAATTGTTCCGACCTTAAAATATAGACACAGGGGCCCCAAATATTTGTTTAGGGTATGTGAAAATGTTTCTTTCTCTTTTATTTGTGTGATTTCAAATGTCTACAACTTAAAGTGTGATATGGGTAGAACAATGTAATCTGTTTAATACACTGGTAAAAAAAGATACATCTTGCCATGGCCGGTGTGACTCAGTGGTTCAAGCGTTGGTCTGTCTACAACTTAAAGTGTGATATGGGTAGAACAATGTGATCTGTTTAATACACTGGTAAAAAAAAGATACATCTCGCCATGGCCGGTGTGACTCAGTGGTTCAAGCGTTGGTTCACGGACTGAAGGGTCACAGATTTGATTCCCGGTCAAGGGCATGTACCTGGATTGCAGGTTCAATCCCCAGCCCTGATTGGGGCGCATTCGGGAGGCAATTGATTGACGTATCTCTCTCACATTGATGTTTCTCTTTCTCTCTCCCCCTTTCCACTCTCTGAAAATCAATGATAAATATCCTTGGGTGAGGATTAACATAAATAAACAGACAAATAAGTAAGACACATCTCATCAGTCCTGGGATGTGTTATCTGAGTGTGGCTCTGAAGGAGGAGGAAATGATTGCATGTATGTGACGTGGTCTACAGGAGTGGAAGTACACCCAGACAAATGTGAGCACTGTTAGAGGCAATCACATTTGTTATTGGAATGTGTGCCATCTGGAAATGTTCTTCTCTATTTATAATAATAAATAAATGGTCCAGAAACTTTTAATTTTTCTTGCTCTTAAAGCAAACAAACAAACGTAGTATGTCTCAAATAACAACCCCAAGGTAGTCTTTTGGATGGGTGGGGACTTCTGCTCTCGTTGGTCACTAGGTTCCTCTATGCTGTTGCTCCAACTTTAGCATCCCATGGTGTATCCTCATCTGTTTGATGTGAACTGTGTGTGTATACAACATTACAAGAATATACATTTATTCCATGGGATCATATAAAGCTATGATAATTCTAAATGGGGAAAAATGCACCTAATAATATTCTTTTCTGATATCCTTTTCAGCAACAAAGCTGTTCACCTATGATTTTTTTTGTCCTTTTTCAAGGAGTGAATCTTTTGCAGGCCTGTCCTTATTGAGTCCTCACCTCCTCACAGCAAGCTACAAGCCTGGTGTTCCTGAGGCTGGAATTCTGAGGGCTCAGTAATGAGCCCAAAGCGTGGGGAAGGAGCTGGGAGCTGCTTGAATAATGAGAAAACCAAAGGGAATGAGAGTAACAGTGACAACAGATAGCTTTGTCTTGTGTAAATTAGGTTTGTCCGGAGCAACAGAAGCTCAGATAAACTCAAAGTGAAATTTCATCTATGGGCTCATGTTACCGTCAAAAGCAATTGAAAAAGCTGAAAAATAACCCAAGCCACTCTCTAATCAGGAATATTTTTCCTAGGTCATGTGGGCAGAGAGAGCCAAGTCCTAACTGTGCTCTTTTGGATGGTCTTGGTAGGCTTGGTTTGGTGGGTGCACCATTGGCTCACCCACCTCCTCGCTCCTAGTTGACTTGGCTGGAGAAACTACCCACGGTGTCGTGTGCTTCCCCAGCAGACCCTCTGTGCTCCCTGCTACTCTCACGTCTTTGTATAAACATCACACTTTAGAGTTGACAGGCCTTGGGTTTCACTTCACACTCAGAGGCAGAGGTCTGTCAGCTTTTAAGTGAAAGGTTATAGCCTGTGTAAACCTTATCCATGATAAGTTGGAAGGAAAGGAGAACCCTGAGTGCTCAACATGGCTTGTTTTCCTTAAGATAAGCTCTTAGAAGCACTTTCATTGGCTGAAACATTTCCTGGCAAAACAAATAATAATTCTAGAGGTAGCAGACATGGAGGAAGAAGTGTGGTTTTTAGAATCAGATAAAATTGGGTTCTGATCCTAACAATCCCAAACACCAGCTAGTTAGTTGCTGGAGACAACGAATTGTTTCTAAGTGTTCATTTCCCCTCATTTGTTTTGAAAATAGAACAGTATGGCCTCATTGCTCTTCAGGTTGAAACTGTATTTCCAAGACTTTGAATCTAGGTGTGGGCAAATGGCTAAGTTCTCCTAAAGGAAATGTGAGTGGAAGTGTTGTGAGAAATACCAGCATCACCTCCTTAAAGGAAATCGTCAGCCTTTCATCACTTATCCGGAGCCATTTTTTATGGGTTGAAACTGATGTGGCGCTGAGGAGCCGACTCCCACCAGGCCAGTGAGGACTGCAGTGTAGAGAATGGTGAAGCAGCAGCAGAGGAGGAACCTGGGTCTCTGAATTATCACACAGAGCAGCTGCTAACTTTTCCTAGCCCACCTGTTCCTGCACCATCAACTGAGAGGAAAATAGAGCTACCTTATTTTTGTGTCACTATATTATTGGATCTAGCTTATATTATAATTAACAAATTGACTTTGGGGAGTTAATTAATTTCTCTGCCCCTCAGTTTTCCTATCTTCTTTACAGGTGTGTTGTGAAGATTACACAAACAAATAAATATTAGCTGTTTGTTGTGTGTTCTGCTTGCCTAGTGCTATTATTGTTTATGTATGCATGTAAGTCTACCAGGAAACCATAGGTTTTCAAGATAGAAGAAATGAAGATGTATAACATGTTTTCATTTTCTCTGTGTCACAACAAGGGTGACCAACCATTCCAGTTTTCCAAGGACTGAGAGGGGTTTTGGGAAGTGGGACTTTTAAAACTTTTTAAAAACTGACACAGTCTCAGGCAAACTGGATCAAGTCCAGAAAGAGGAAAGAGTTGGTCATCCTAGTCCAGCACACCAGCCGGAGAAGTTCTTTGAAATAAGTGATAATTCCAAATTTGAAGATACAATCATCCAGATTCTCTCTCTGGATCTGGTGGGAATTTAACCCATTGATGCCAACCCTACAGTTCATATAATTTCTTTTTCTTTGAGACACTCATTATTGCAGTTAAGAAATGCCTATTATATACCTCTGCCATTACTAACTAGCTCATTGCCAACCTGAAGAAGTGGATGTTGTCATTCTTTTGTAGTAAGGAAATGTAGGCTGTAGCTATAAGCAAATGGTGGCATAGTGATAGTTACTTTGGGTAACTTTATGTCCAATTCTAATTGATTACTAGGTGATCGCATTGGTGGTTCCAGACATTGGGAAGATGATTGAAATATTGATTTGCTTTCCTGGGGCAGACTTGGTTCACTTGTTATGAATATAGGTTCATTCAGGGGAGGAGAGAGCAGAAATACAGCTCACTTATCCATAAATACTGAACCCACTGGCTCACTATTCATTGCTTATGCTGTATCTAAAATTGGGATTTGAGTTTACCTACTAGTAAATTGCTTTGGTGAGTTTTAACTTAGTGAGAACTTAGAGAATAAAATCCAGCTTGTTTTTTCTTGATATAACTTTCCTCAGATTTTACTCATTCCCACCCCCCACCACTATTTCCTCCTGAGTATGAAGAGGATTATGATTATATCCTAGACCAGGTCTGAGCTCATTCCTTCCAATATGACTCAGTGTCTCCAGCAGTCACCCGAACACTAAACACATGTATCTTACATTCTGGGCGATGTGGTGGGCCAGGGCCATGTGCCTTCTGCAATTGCTATTCATCTTTGATTCTGGAACTTTTTTTTGTTGGTCTTTCTAACTGCTATAATAACTTGATAGTGATATTTTCCAGGATTTACTGGCTTTATCTCTAGAAGTACCTGGAAGAAATCTTCATCTTAAGTGAAATCATATGGGGACAATAGCCCCCCGCCGCCGGCAGTAGTAAAGAACAACTATTATATAGTTAACATCAAGTGCAAAGCCAGTGTCACTGTGGGGCTGTGATAATCACCATTGTTGATTTCATTGGACTGGTTAGCTAGAGGGGTGTTCCCCTCCCCTCAATTTTCCCAAGGTTCATGCTGGACCTAAAGAATGGTTTTTCCAAGTCCTAAGGAGACCATGATTTGCCAAGGATATATGAGTATTGTAGGTAGGTAGGCAGTCCAATTCTTTCTAGGGAAGGAGTTATCTGTCTTCACAGACCAGATTGCATTTTTATTGCTGAGAGCTATCACTTCCTTATCAAACAAATATTTTGGCTCTCTCTGCCAGAAAAGCAACCTAATGAAGTGTTGCATACTTTTACAATGTTTTTCTTTGGCATCATAATGTTATGATTTTAGCTTGTGTAATATTTATGTAAGGTGAAGTACAGATCTAGAAACTAACTTTTTGGTGTCAGCAATCAGAAGACTTAGCTAGAAAAAGAGAATGTACTTTCTCATAAACTTGCTTTTTTCATTTTTAATAGCAAGGAAAAGTTCTTACTATAATAATGGAATCTTAAATAATACATATATGATCCATAAGGAGACCTACATGGCTAGAGACGTATTTTTATTGCATTCTGGGGCTTAGGATATTTCTGCAAAGTTTCCTGTTTCAGAAAATTTGAAAATTCTAAGTGAGAGTAATATCTCTGCTTCTGGCACTCTGATAATTTCCTAAAATTATCAAGAAGAGGAGCTAAAATGTTATAGCATTGCATATATTATCCTTGAGAACCTGAAAGAAACATTGCAAATGTTTATTGACTAGATTTAAATGTCTTACTAACATTGTTTCCCCTTGGGCTTCAGTTTTCTTATCTCATATAGAAAACAGATACAATAATGCTGCAAAGGTTTGCTATGGGAATTAAATGGGTAATGCTTATAAAGCTCTTGGCCTAGTGTCAGGAACATGGCAAGAACACAAATGTCATTCCAGAGTGGAGAGGTGACTGAAATGGGTGAAGGGGGGGAAGAGAGGCTTATAAATGTCCTCGTTATCATTATACTGTGTAAAAACTGTGGAGGACATAAAGAAAGATATGTCTTCAAAGAATTTATAATATAGTTGGTCAGATAGGGCTTAAGCTTGTGGATTTTTCTATAATACATACAGGGGCCAAATTTCTGCTTCTATGTGAACTGTTAATATTGGACTGGGAAAGTTAGATTTTAGCCTAGTGGGTAGACCAGAGAGCAGACATTCAGAGAATGCAGGCAGAGGTTGAGTACTCAGAAAGCAAATATAGATATTCATAACCTGAGTAAGCAATTGCAAGACACAAAATTTAGGCAGCAGTCCATGGATAAAAATGATTTAAAAAAACCTGCTTCGCTGGGGAGCAAGACATAGGTTTACTGGGAAATTTGAATTGGGTAGTGTTTCTTCTTTTTGTGTTGCCTTGCTACTTTCATAGATCTAGAGCAAGCATGTCAAACTCGTGGCCCAGCCAATATAACGTTTTAATAAAAATTTTGTAATTTAATTTTTACAACATCGTGTTATACATAATTATAACAAACTACAGCATTATGACTGATTACTATAATAGTGTTGCATTCATTCCTTTACTCGCCTTACGCGTAGGCGCACCATTTCTTTCCACTAATACTAGCAGCGAATATTTTAGCAGCCAATTGCCACATCATTAGTCTTGTACTGACTTGTTTGGTGTACACAATAGGAAATATTTTGCTTTCAGAGAACAAGAAAAATAGGTTTATTTGCATTATGCTTGTTAATTTGTGCAGTTTTTCAGTGTCTGGTAAGTTAATGTTCAAGAAAAAATATTAATTTTTATTAAAATGTTCTATTATTTTACGTTAATGTTACTCATTTGTTTCAGTCCTTTGTATTCAGCATGTCTCTATCAAAATAAACCTACGTTTCTATGAAAATTGACGCTTTTGTTTTTGTGTGCCCCACATGAACTTAAGCCTTGTTTATTTGGCCCGTGTTAGCCTTTGAGTTTGACATGCTTGATCTAGAGTTTCCCTCTTGGTCTTTGCCTCAGTCTTCCCCTGTCTAGCCACTAACAACAACTGTACTGGTATAATTGGGAAAGGCTTCATGCTGGAAATGGGACTCTCACTGAACCTTGGTAGCTGGGAAGAATTTAGACAGGATGAAGAAGAACAGAATTGCATATCAGATGGGAGGAAAGTGAGCAGTAAATGAAGGTGAGAAGAGCATGTTCCTGGGGCCCAGTAAAGAGGTTATATGAGGGTCTTAGGGGGGTATATAAGGGAACAGCGGGATAAGTGAGCTGGAGCCATATTGTGATCAGCTCAGTCCAGCAAATCTGGATGTTATCATTTAGGTAGAGCAAAGTGTTGATAAGTGTGAAAATTGCCTTCTTTTGAGTTTATATCTTTTATTAACCCATGTACAATGACTTGCTTTCTGGTTTGTTGAAGCAGTAGGTCTGACCATCCTTGCCATAAAGTATCTGTCAGAGTGCTGACCATAAAAACTCCAGCAGCATATTCATCTGAAGGGCACTTCTAGCAATGGCCCCTGATTTTGACATTCTCATCCCCTTTATAGTGTTTCAGGACAGCCAGCTTACTCTTCTTTCTCTATGCCTGTTCTTGTTGGGAGAGGTGTACGAGTTCTCCCTTTTCTTAGCACCATCATGAAGCCTCAATGTAAGATGAAGGGTGAGCTCCTCCTAAATATTGTAGTCACAGGATGTCTATCCTCCAGTTGCTTGCCAGCAAAATTTTGAATATGCAATACAGTATTATTAACTATAGTCAGTACATCCCCATGACTTACTTATTTTATAACTGATAGTTTATACCTTCAGAGCCTGTCTTCCCCCCTTTACCCATTTCAGTCACCTCTCCACTCTGGAAACCACCAATCTGTTCTGTATCTACAAGCTTTTTCCCCCTTCCCTATACAAGTAAGATCATAAGGTATTTGTCTTTCTCTATCTAACTTATTTCACTTACCGTAATTTTCTCAAAGTCCATCCATGTTTTTGCAAATGGCAAAATTTCCTTCTTTTTATGGTACATATATAGTACTACATCTTCTTTATCCATGCATCCATTGATGGACACGTTGTTTCGTATCTTGACTATCCTATATAATAAAAGGCTAATATGCAAATCGATCAAACGGTGGAATGACTGGTCGCTATGGTGTGCACTGACCACCAGGGGGCAGACGCTCAATGCAGGAGCTTCCCCTGGTGGTCAGTGCGCTCCCATAGGGGGAGTGCCACTCAGCCAGAAGCCAGGCTCACTGCTCCTTAGCACTGCTACGGAGGCTCACGGCTAGCGAGCGCAGTGGCGGTGGCGGGAGGGAGCCTCTCCCACCTCCATGGCAGTGCTAAGGACCCCTGGGGGGATGTCTGATTGCTGGCTTAGGCCTGCTTCCTGGCCTAAGCCAGCAGTTGGCCATCCCCTGAGGGGTCCCGGACTGTGAGAGGGTGCAGGCTCGGTTGAGGGATCCCCCCAATTCAAGAATGTCGTGCACTGGGCTTCTAGTTAAAAATAATGCTGCAACAAAAATGGTGGTGTAGATATCTTTCAAGTTAATGTTTTTTTTTTTATAAATGCCCAGAAGTAAAATTGCTAGATTATATGGTAGTTATATTTTTTAAAATTGATTTTAGAGAGAAGAAGGGGGGACAGAGGGAGGGAGGGAGGGAGAGAGAGGAAGAGAGAGAGAGAGAGGGGAACATCCATGTGAGAGGGAAACATCCATGTGTGAGAGACTCATTGATTGGTTGCTTCCCACATGTGTCCCAACCGAGGGTTGAACTGCAACCTGGGTATGTGCCCTGACTGGGAATCGATGTATAGGACTATGCTCTGACAAACTGAGTTACACTGGCTAGGATTGGTAGTTCTGCTTTTAATTTTTCAAGGAAACCCCATACTGTTATTCATACTGGCTACAATTTACATTCACATCAATAATGCACAAGGGTTCCCTTTCTCCACATCCTTGGCAAACACTATTTATTTATTTATTTATTTATTTATTTATTTTTTGATAATAGCCATTCTGACTGGTGTGAGGTGATATCTAATTGTGTTTCTGATTTGCATTTCCTGATGATTAGTGATGTTGAGCATCTTTTCACATATCTATTGGCCATCTGTATGTATTCTTTGGCAAAAATGTCTATTCAGATCTTCTACCCATTTTAAAAATCAGATTGTTTATGTTATTTAGTTGTATGATTTTTTCCTGTATTTTGAATATTACTCCTTATCAGATTTATGATTTTAAAATATTTTCTCTCATTCAGTAGTAGGTTGCCTTTTCATTTTGTTCATGGTTACTTTTGATGTGCAGAGCTTCGTAATTTAATATAATCCTCTTGTTTGTTTTTGCTTTTGTTGCCTTTGATTTTGGTGTCAGATCCAAAAAATTATTGCCAAGACTGATGCCAAAGAGTTTAATGCCTATGTTTTCTTATAGGGATTTTATTTAAAGTGATAGAAGAGAAGTAGGTGCCCCTGCCTGCAGGCTTCTGAAAAGCAAATGCAAATGCTTTTTGGAGGAAACTGCTTTCATTCCATTCAGGACAATAAGCAGCTTACTGTTATGATTTACTAAACATTTTAGGGAAAAAAGTCATCATTAATGAGAACCAACAGAAACAACATGTAATCTAAATAGATCCATAAAGACTTAAGATACTGACATTTTAGGCATAAAATATGTGTTTATCATATTTAAAGAAACAAATTTGTTGAGAAAATATTAAACCATAAAGAATAATTAATCATATTTGGATTGCATGTGAGAGATGAATTATTTGGAAAAACACTATTGTGTTTAATGGTAGATTTGACTAGTTTCTCCAAAGTACATGTGTGTATATTGTATCTGCTTGTATTCTAATTACATGGGAGTACTTGGGGTGGTATTTGAGCTTACTTTGTATGAATGCCAATTCAAGAAACTTAACTAATTAGATGTTACTTGGAAGAATGAGGCAACATTTCACACTTCCAGAAATCCTTGAAAGTCTTGTGTGGTACTGTGCTAGGTTGCATTTTCCAAAACACTCAAAATATTGAAAGAATAAGACATAAAAATCTCAGATACAGAATAGACTATGTACTACTATATGCTAATTTATAAGAGTTTATAGCACAGGCATGCAGCATGGGATTTGGGAGAGATATTAATTGTTGGGAAAAATGATTTTCAGAGGAATTTTGTTCAGGGTAAGTGCTGTTACTTTTTCAAAAGAAATTTCTTGACATATCATTGTGGGTAGAAGCTGAGATGCCAAGTGTCCTGAATGAATTGCCTTACTCAGGATAGAGCAAGACATTTGTTGGTTGTGGGAGAGAGGGAGGAGGAGGGGGAGAGAGGAAGCTTGACATGGAGCCAGAAGGTAATGCATAGTTGCATGCTTCTCAGTATAATTTCTCTCTAAGAACTGCTAAATCTTCAATAATGCCTACAAAGATTATGAAATGCTTAATATAAAGACTTTTTTTTCTGGACTGAGTCATGTGTTCTAGCTTTAGTGAGACAGAATGGAGATATTTTGGATTCAGGGTACAGGCAGCAGAGTGAAATGGGAGGATATGAGTGATAGGAACTCTTGGATATGAAGAGGAAAACTTCATGCTAGTCCAGAATATGGAACTGGAAACTGGGTCAGGTTTAAGTACATTTTTGAGAAGAACGAGGCCTGGGATCACATCTGGATAATGATAAGAAAGCCTGTGGGACAGATAGGATTTTAATTGGAACCTTGAAATGAGGATTGGACTTTAGTAGGAAGCTATGCAGAGAAAAGGAGAAGATTCCAGGAGGAGGACTAAGCATGAGCAGAGGCATAGAGGATGGAAGATGTCGGGAGCTGTTATCATAATCAGTGGCTATGCCTCTTTACAAACCAGGCTAAGGGAAAAGCAGAGACTGACCCAACTTGAGGAGAGCTGAGTAGGACAGAACCTAGGACTCTGGGTCCCCTGCAGTCCTCATGTGTAGGTGGCTCTTAGCTTTCCATTGCACTTGGAACCTGCATCTTTGTGGCCTCTTTCCTGTTATACCTGCTCCTGTGGGCTGGCTTTCTGACTCCTGCAAACAAAAGTGAGGGCAGTCTAGGTTTCAGGAATGGGGTGCCCACAGTGGCCAACTGTGCAATGCTGTGTCTCCTGGTTATGATTAAGTTGTCATTTGGCACATTTTTGCTTGGCTGTGGCTCTGTGGAGCACTTTGGGAGATGTCAAACTCCATAACTAAGTCCTGGAACCAAAGCATTCATATACAAATAAGTGAAAGCAGACCTGTCACTGGGGCCTGCCCCCTGAAATATGGCAGCCCACATCTTTGAAAGTTACAGATCCCACTGTCTATCATCCCCCATAGACTCCCCATCGCTGATGCTTGTCAGCTCATATGCAACCTGAATCTCTTGACATTGGGGGAAAGGTGAAGTAAAAGTGCAATAAAACTCACTGTGGACTGGCAGTGCACTTGAACGTGATACTCCAGTTCAAAAAATAATGTTTGAAACAGCTTGGAGTTTCTGACAAAGATGTAATTAATGACCATCAAATGCTTTTGATTAAAAAGGGCATGAATCTAAAGCCACGTAGAAGGTGAATTCTCTAGTCTTTTTTTTTTAAGGCAAGGAAGTTGCATCTTTGAGTGCTATTTAATGACGATAGAACTTTGGATCAGGCAGTTGAGGACTTATCCAATGCTACATCAAATTCTATATTTGATTTATAAACATAGTTGCTCCGTCACCAAGTGGCTACTCAATTGAAGTCAAAAGTTATCTGATTACAGGAATATAATGTGATCATTCTGGTTACTGTCAATATTTAGTAAACTTGTTCCAACCAAGCTGTCTCTCTCAGAAAATTTCCATGTTTTCATCTTGTATATATACAGCTTGGATAATATTCCCCCAGTTTTGGAAAGAGCTGCAATTTGAGAAGATGGCTTTGAGTCCTTTCAAAATGCTTTGCAATTTTTTCACTGTATTAAAGAGTTTGCAGGCCATCCCAAAATGGCCTTAGTCTAATATGATAAATTAGTGATGCATGCTGTGTTTTAGAGGTAAGATATGGAAAAGTTCCTTCATGCTAATTTCCTGCCCATTTGTAATCATTAGGTCTTAAAATTCCCCATATATCTCTGTCAGGTAGATAAAAGTCTCCAATTACTTACCTTCTGCTTAGACATTTCACACACCTGGTTTTCAGTAACAGTTCTAGGGCAGGCAGAGAGGGAGGCCTAAGGAAGGAAAATGCTTCCAGTTTGCAACATCCAATTTTATTACATTGGGTCATAAACAACCCCAATTAGCAAAGCATGTTCACAGTTAAAGTTTCCCTTTGGAAAGCAGTTGTGCATACATTTCCCTGGGAGCAGGTGGCAACTGTAGGATCATTGCAGTGTCCTTCATTTTGGAGATTTATAAGGAGAGGTGGGGCCATGTTTACCAAGCATTCTGCTTTTCTCACCAACTCAGTTCCTTGTCAGGGTCCAGTCAGATCTCTGGGAGAGGTTAAATGTAGGAGTCCAGGGGGACCACTTGACATCTGCTCCACTTACGACTTTTTTATCTTGTTGTTTTTGACTTTTGAAGGGCAGGCCCGTGTGGAAGGCTCTCTCTCTCTCCCTCAAGCCTAAGGAAATAAGATATTCGAGTGTTAAGAGAGGGGTGCAAAGAGAGAGAGAGAGAGAGAGAGAGAGAGAGAGAGAGAGATGGTAGGCTTTGGTGTGGGAGAGAGAAGGAAAACAACTCCATGATGACAGATCAAATGAAAGCAAAATAACTTTTTTTTAAAGTTGAGTGGGATCACATGCTGTGAAATGATGACAATGGGAAGGAAAACACTGGGGGTCTCACATGTGAAACTCTTTGTGAACAGGAATGTAAACCATGTGGTTGTTTTGCTATCATTAACCAGCACTTTAACATGGGTGTCAATGAAAACCAAATTACATACTTCACTCTGAGCCATGGCCCTCAATTTGACTGAGCTCCTGGCATGGAACTTTTTTTTTCTTTTGCAGAAACAAAATGAAATCTTGCCAAGATGAATACGGGGAAGCTCGGGCAGATAGTGGCCTAGTCATGATTAAGTTCACCAGTCGCTTCCTGTCTGTCCATTCAGGTTGCTGACATAGAAATACCATAGACTAGGTGGCTTATGAATAACAGGAATTTATTTTTCACAATTCTGAAGGGGAAGTCCAAGGTCAAGGTGTTGGCAGATTCAGTATCTGGTGAGGCTCTACTTTCTGGTTCACAGACATCTGTCTTTCTTATGTTATTCTTTGGGGTTTCTTTTTCAAGGGCACTAATTCTATTATGAGGGCCCTTCCCTCATGACCTAAGCACATCCCAAAGTCCCTACCTCCAAATGCCAACACATTGGGGGTTAGGTTTCAACACATACATTTGGGGGAGGGGGACACAAACATTCAGTCTATGGCACATCCCAAACTCTGGTCCTCATCTTCCTTGTGGGGAGTGGGAAGAGAAATGTGGGGATAGGAAAGGAAAATTTCCTTAAAGCATTCAAAAATCTGAAATGTTCTGAAGCACCTTGAAGAGTGGGGCAGAGAAATGGTGACAGAAGCAGTCATTGCTGCTGTAACATCAGGATTTAGAAGGTCAGGGCTGCAATCATCTCGTCCCTGACCTTCCCTGGTATAACACTGGGTGACTGTACAGCCTCCTCTTGATCCTGGAAGGATTACCGGTATTAGAGGAAGGCCTGGAGGTGGTGAAGATGGTCTTCAGAGGTTTTAGCGTTAACATGTCTTCCTGTCTTGACCACTCTCAAATATAGTCCCTGATTGTTTTTTTGTTGTTGTTGTTAACTTCTCTAAAAACTGATATAGCAGGACCTAAAGAAATTCATCAAGAAGGCCTTGGTGTTCCTTGCTATGTCCCCTTCCACCTTTGGTTGAAGACTGGAACTATGTGTTCATTTGAGTTTGTGTTCTCTTGGTCTATGGCAAATGTCCTCTTCAGTTATTCTCAGACATGTACAGATTTGGTTTATCTGAGTATTTCCAATATGGCACCTAACTGAGGGTGGGAAGATGAGTTTGGCTGTGGGGAGCAGGAATGTCAAATCCAGGATTTGGCAATAGGAAAGCTTGAAAGGCAAGCAGAGTGAAAGGGTGGTGTGTCACAGGAGGACATGGAGGCCCAACTTTTATGGGATCTGGTTGGTGTAATGGAATCTGATAGCTCCAACTGCACCCTAGGATTCCATGTTTATGGAATATCTGCAATAAATAATTAGCATTGGTGTGTTGGTTTAGAGATCCTGAAATTGGCCTGTCCTCAGTCAAGACCTAGAAAGTGGTCAAAGTGAAATTTGATGCCAGGTTACTCTAACTGGTAATTGGTACCCTAAGTCCTATTTCTTGGTCCTAAGGGACTTGGTGGCTAAGAAGTTTGTCAGTGTGTACTTTAGAGTTCAGATCCCACTAGAGGAGGCGGTCTGACTCCTTAATGACAATCCCATCTATACCTAGGGATGAAAGGTTATTGTTTCCAGTGACATTTTTCTTGGGGCAGGGGGAGGTGCTACAGGTGGCTGCTGTTAGGCGGAACCTGCCCTGGTTGCATCTTTGTGATCCAGCTGCCCTGGACATCCATCTCCACACCCTGGGTTCTGAGTCCACACATCTGGAAGGGGGCAAGGGGCTGGGCTGCTGCCCCTCCTCTGCCTTTCATGTCACCTGGAGTCTGCTCAGCAAGGTCTACCGTGAGGGCTTAAAACTAATCTCCCATAGTTTATGAGCCCAAATCCATTTGCAATGAGGAAGACCCTGCCTGACCAGCGGCTTAAACAAATGTCCGCCTCTATAGCATTCTTATGGCAAGACTCGAGTTCCACACACATGATGTAAGTGAGAGCCCGGGCAGGCCTTTCTCCCACACGTGGCTCAGAAATCATTTACAAAGCAAACAGAAAAGACAGCCCTGGGCAGGCAGCTCTTCCTTTCTCTCTGGGCCAGGCCTGCACTTGCAGGCCACTCCTAGAGGGCTCTGATCTGAAGGTGCGATTGAAAACAGGTGTCTACCCAGTGCCTATAAAATATATACTGGCAATAGGGGAGATCCTTGGAGATTCTTTCAACTGGTGGAAATATGGAGACAATTCCCAACTCTGACTCTGCCTGGATGCAGGCCTTAGGCCTCATCTCCCTTGGAAAAAAAAAATCCCCAGAAACTTTCAGGGAAACTGGGAGCATATGGTTCCACCATCCTGCTCTGTAGAAAGAAATGTGAAAAAGATTAGAGAGACTGTCAAAATGTCAGACTGGACATTGTGTTGTTGGAAAAGTAGATCTTGTCCCCTGCCTGGGCCCCCCTCGCTCCATCAGGACGACCCAAGTGACCTTGGGCTGTGCGGGCAAAGCTATGACTGTGATTTGGACGCCAGATTTACCCAATTTCTATTTAGCAAATAAATCGAATGTACTGCTGCTCGTGTTTGGTATAAATACCTGATTAAAGTCTCTTAAAATATGACTATTACTGCCCATAAAGGAAAGGAATTTCAGCCGGGCAATGTCTGTCTTGGGTGAGAGGATTGGGTTTCCTCTTTATTTGTTGTCAGCTAGTGCTCCTGATCTTTCTACCTTGCAAGCTCATTAAGCAGATGCTTGAACGTGGGGATACGACAACGCAGCTGCATTTCATTTGTAGATAATTGATGCAATAAATGTAATAACCAAACAAGATATGTTGACTCATGAGCTAATTTGGGTGTAGATGTTACAGCACTAGTGCAGCTGGAAATGTTTGCCCATCACAAATCTGTTTCAGATAAATGCCCCCTGTTCCTGTCCTCACTAAGACACACACAAAAAAATCAAACCATCCTGTATATCTAAAAATACATGTTCAGAAGTTATGGTCAGGCTAAACAGTATTAGAAAGAATATTAATATCAGCAATTCATTACAGAAACAGGTGACTTAACCCTTTACACTGCGGGGGACAGGGGCAAATCGAGGTGCTCAGACCTGGTTTCCTGAGGCACTTTTGGTCTGGAAACCTGAAAAACCTCAGTTGGAAGGATATGGATCCATTGTTTTTCTTCTGATTCCTTTTATTGCAGGCAGGATTCCTTTTTTATGGTCCATATATTTCCAGAGGCTCCTCACCTTTTATCTTCTCTGATATTTAAGCCAAGATGATCTGAGCAGTGTGTGTGGGAGGCACAGTTCTGTGACTTTACAGCAGTGGCACTTGGGATTGACAGCTTTAACAGAAAGGAGTTTGTAATATATGAGAGACCCACACCTTGAAGAAGCCAGTATCACCATCACTGATAGCCGAGGCCAGGGGTTGGTAAACGATGGCTTGCTGCCTGCTTTTGTGTAGCTTGGGAACTAAAAATGTTTTTTACATTTTTAATGGTTTCAAGGTATTAAAAGAATAATATTTTGTGACACATGAAAATTATGTAAAATTCACATTTCAATGTCCATAAATCAAGTCTTCTTAGAACACAACTACACTCATTCATTTTTTTATTTTCTATGGCTGCTTTGGTGGGTAGTTGCAGCATTTACCATCTAGCCCTTAATAGAAAAAATTTGCCAACCTCTGACCTAGACTAAAACACCACTAATTCATGCAAGTGGGGACAAGCTAGACTTGATTGCAGTGTATTTTAAATGGAAATGATCTTACTTCAATGAATGCACAAAGGGAGAACAGATCAGTCACTGGTTGTTCACAGAGGTCCTTCTCGCAGGAACCATTGTTAAGAGCATATCTCAGTAATAGCCCAACTCTTCTGTCAGTCACAGTTTGTATGCAAACATGATTTCTAATCGGCTTGAAAAATTTGGGTAGTTTTTAATTTTATAATCTCATTTTTGGTACTATAACTGTTCAGCAAATTGTTTTCTCAATAGATATTTTAAAAAGGTTTATTGAGGTAAAATTTTCATACATAAGTTTATAGTTTGGTGAGTTTTTACAACAGTGTTTATTCACTTCATCGCCATCACAATCAAGATATAGACATTTCATCACCCCCGAAGCTCCCCTGTGCCCCTATGTGGTGACTGGCCTTCCCCCTTCCCTGGCCCCTGACTGTGACAGATATGTCTCTGTTCATATATTTCTGCCCTTCCTGGAATGTCACAGAAATAGAATTATACAGGATGCAATAGATATTTTAAAGTACACTTCAATTCCCCCACTGCAGTTTAGACACCAGTATTTCTTAATTGATGAGCTTCTATTGTACATGCAACAAACACTATATAATTAAGGTTATATCTATTTTCTTTGTTATCTGGATGAGAAATTAAAAGTTTATTGTACTGTTGTCTATATTGATACATTAAACTTATGGGACTAGAATTCTGAACTTAATATATGATGTTCTTTTTAAGAAAGAAAGAAAATTTTGTTATTAATTATACTGAATCTTCCTGGATGAATTTGTCTGTGTGTGTGTGTGTGTGTGTGTGTGTGTGTTATACTCTGAGACTTTTAATAGCCCCCCACAATGATTTCTAAGATAGGTTTCTCTGTGAATGAGATTTTTAATAGCCCCCCCCAGTGATTTCTAAGATAGATTTCTCTGTGAATGAAAACCGAGAAACTTGCTTATATAATCATAATCTGCCAGTCTACACCTTCTCTTCACTTCATATATTGTATCTTAAAAAGCAAAAAATTATTACATGAAGTATAGGATTATTCTCTGCGAATGGGGAATTGGAGGAAATCTTACTCACCATATGTGTAAACACAAGGGAGCCGAGTACATGTGTGCTTTCTCTAAGACAAGTGTATATTTCCTGTGTCTATATTGCACTGATTTTCTAGCAAGTTAATTTGCTCTTTAGAAATAGTTGTTAATGTGCTCGTTTTCTTTCTAGACAATCCGACAATAATGGGACAATGCCATTAGTGAGTGCAAATAAACTTTATAAAGCAATTAATATTCAAGATCATCAACACTAATCTAGCACCTCCTTCCCCCCCTCATTTCTTCTCTTCTTCTCTATTCAGTGTCACACACCGTTGCCCCTTGGTGACCCTCTTCTTAGTGGCTAGGATGGGGAAATCCACAGGACCCCTAAGTGGAAGCTGTGGGACGCGGGTACAGTGTTTTGGCCAGGCTCAAGCCTCGGACTAATGAAAGGACAGGGTCCTCTCATTGCCACGTGCAAGTCCCAGCTGGAGGGCAGGGCCCTCCCAGCACAATTATAGCCAACGGCTGTGGTTGCAAGATTGAACCTATGGTCCAAACACATAGCCCCAGGTGCCTTGTGAGTTCGGGTGCATGTAGTTAAGTGAGGTTGAAACTCATGAGAATTCTGTAAACAACTTGATCACGCCTCTACTTTGCCTCGTGGCATCTGCTATAAAATAAAGACACGGCTTGTGGGCGCTGTGGCTGTCTCCTCATCAGGGAGGCAGCGTCCCACCGAGACCCAGCTATTATTCTTGTCTGTCTTTCCTTAATCCTTTCACCCCCCCCCCACCTCGGGATCACCCTTGGCTGTGCCGGCGTGGCCCAGGAAGCCAAGCATGAACTTCAGTAATGTAGTGAGTATTTAAGTATACCATGGGTCTTGCTAGATCTGGTTATCTGTCTTGACATTTTTATGCCTTTGCATAATTTTGTTCTAGAGCCCAGAAGAGTATAAAATATAGGTTTAACAAACTTTAAGCATCGTTCACAGTGGTAGGTTTTTATCCAAAAGGACTAGAATTTGCCTTCACTCTCTATACAAGTGGGTTTTAGTTTGAAATTCAAGGTAGAAAGTTCAGAAATTGGGCTGAAGTTTTCATTTTATTTCAAACTGAACTCATGTTACTCCTGTTGAAAATTGTACTGACAGGCCTGTACATATAATTTATGATATTTCCTATCAAGATGTTTAGCTGAATTAGAAACATTTGTGAACAAGTTCTTCTGCAATTGGTTAAAAGGTATTTTTCTGCTGAGGAAGGGAGGGTGCATGCAGGGCAGAGTCACAGAGAGAACCCGGAATACCTTTTATTTCAATGACTGTTGATCAAGTAATTGACCATAAACTGTTTACAACCACGACCCCTGTTGCAACCACAGAGGAGGTGTTTATGGATAGACATTAAGCTCTTTTTTAAGTTGCTCACAAAGTGTACTGTTTACAGAGAAAATTTCCCCAAACATCTTATTTTTCTCTGAAACATTACATGAGGTAGATAACAAGGTTGGTCAGACTTAGCATCAAGAAAGAAAAGGAGATGAACAAGGGAAGTTTTGCCTATATTTTTGGGAGAACCTGACTTTTTCAACAATGATTCCATTTTCATATTTCAGATTATGGAAAAGGGAAACCTCAATATAAGGTCTATTAGAAGCATTTTTTAAAAATAAAGAGAACCTCAGCATTTTAGACAGAAGCTATTGTATTGGCTTATTCAATTGCATAAAGAGAAATGAGATATTGACCACTTTGGTTTTTATAAAGGATCAATAAAACTTAACAATGAAGGGATGTAATATGACTGAGAGCAAAAATATACTTGAAACTACATTTTCAGGAGATTAAGTAAGACACTACTAGTTTAAACCAGATTATTGTCAAAGGAAATGCCAAAAAAATAAAACGTTTATATGAATTTTTTGTCAAATAAAAGAAAGGCACACTTCTTTTTAAAAGAATGCATTTTTGGAAGGTGTGATTGTGGCCTAATGAACAAACTTCTGGAAAGAATGTGGTGCAAATGGAAAGCACTGCTCTAATCACCTGGCTGCAATGCACAGCTGAGCTCACGTGGAACGAAAAATGATGCTATCCAATAAGGTCTCTTTTGAGGGACTCTTATGTGTCTGCACTTGGTAGATGCTGCTGAGATGTAAGAGCCATTTTCCTTCCCTCTGGTGAGGAAAGACTTGGAAACAGTGAAAAGATAGCTGGCAAATCCAGGCATCGTTATGAGCAAAGCAGTTAGGAAGCTTTGGCAACATTCTACTTGTGAGGTGAAGAGAACCAGTGCACAGAGGCTGCAGAAGAAAATGAACAGAATAGATAAGTAGGCGAGGTTTTGGAACGTAAATAGTGCCAAGATTTGTGCCTGGGCTGGGAGAAAATGCAGATGACTGTACTTTTCAAGTCAGAGTGACCAAGAGAGACAGAGGAGTTTGAGGAGAGGGTTTTGATGAAGGCGTTGGCAAGCTTAATTTCACAGAAGGTGACTTTAATGAAGTTCTGGAACATGTAAGGAAAAATGCCCTGAGGTAGGAGGATAACATTGATGACTCTTAGGTTCATCTAAAAAGTAAATGCTGGTTTTGACACTTCAAGTATTAATTAGATGGCACGTTGAATTGAAAGGCAGTCATTTTGACAGCACCATGTATTGCTAAGGAGCCCGAGGTCAGAGTAAATCACTGGAGAAAGAGAAGCAGAAAGGGAAACAAATATGTCCTGAAGAATCAACCAAGTCTTGGCTATGGGCGTTTGTTGGACACATTTTCTCCTTCTCATCTCCATGACACTTCATCCTTCTCTAAGCTAGGTGACATATGCTGGTTAGATGTGCTCAAGAAGGTTTTCTCCCTACTTCATCAACGAGAAAACAGAGGATCAGAGAGGTTCACCAACTTTCACAGCCTGAGAATTAAAGCCATGTCTTTTTGACTTTTAAAATCCACGTGTTTTTCTCTGCACTGAACAACTGGCCTGATCTATATTTGTTTTCATATCTCAGTTGTGGTTTTTATGACCTTGTCCCCATCCAAAGTGCTTTAAATGATTGTTCACTAGATTTAAGACTTCCAACTCCTATTACTTACATTACTTGACATAACCAAGTCTGAGACAATGAGCTTTGAGGACCCATTGTTTCAAGTCAGTAGCTGTGTACACCATCTTCATACACTGTACTCCTCATTTCTCACTCATGCAACTGAGCAAAACTTAGTTTTGAGTAACTTGTTCAATACCACAGGTGCATTTATTGAACAGTTACTATGCTACAGACATGTTAGGTGTGGAATACCATAGTGTCTTCTAAGGGGGTTGGGAGCTTCTTTCTGGATGTGGACACAAGTCATAAGATGTCGTAGGAAACTTTATTAAGAGATGTATTTTCATTCTCCTCTTGTATTTTGCCTTCACCTGAACAACAAAGGTAGTTAGGCCCTCTTAGGTTCCCTGTAAGTCTTAAAGCAGACATGGACTCCATGGTACCAGCTGCCTGCTCTTTTCCTAAAGGCGAGGCTCACTGGAGAGTGGAGTGGATGGGGAAGAATTGTGTGCAATAGGGCACAGGGAGGGATTTCTCTGAGACCCTCCAAAATCCAGGGGAGGGTCAAAGAGCAGTGGGGCCAACTTCCTGGTCAGTGGCAGTACAAGATGTCTGAGGAAAAAAACTGCATAGCACCCTGAATGATGCTGGCTCTATACTCTACAACACTTAGCTTCATGATAATTTCTTTAGCCCACGTGTGACTTGTATACAGAGTTCCAAACTCCATTGGAATAGATTGGGCTTGGACAATTAGAATATTGGTGGGAACTGTAACGGGCTGAATGATTAAAAATAACAAGTAAGTCTTCTGTCTTTGGGTGTGAATTAGGAGTGTTCTTCACTTCACATAATAACTGATGTATATGGGGATGAAGCCAAGAGTCAGATTCAATTTGAGTTAAAGAAATTGAAAAAAGATATTTTTTACACGTCAAGATTATAGGTTGAAATTTCTGCCTACTGTTTTTGTATGTAGATACATCATTATTGTGGATGGGCTCCAAATGGGAGGAGAACAGAGTAAATGCTGAGGGATTTTTTCACCAGGAGAGATCTTTATAGAAAAAAGGAGTCCAAAAAGGCTTCGTGGAAGATTGAATATGATATTTGTGGCAGAAACTGCTAGTTGCCTACCCAGTGTCCTTTCTCCCATTCTTTCTTACTGATCAAACTCCAGAAAAATATTAGTCCTCTTGCAGCTTGGGTAACAATGTTGCATATTCCTGGCCAATAGGATGAACAAGGCAGGGCTCCCAGGAAGACTTACATAGCCTCAAAGACTTGCCTTTGCCCATTTCCTCCATCTGATGCTCATGTGATGCTCAGAGGTGGGATTGGCCATTTTACAACCTAGAGGACAAAAGCTATGTGCAAAGCAAGATGGAATAGGAGGAGGGAAGGTCCTGGGCCTTCAATGAATCCTTGCACAACTGAACCAGCCCTGGAAGTTGTACTTCTGAACTTCTTGGGCAGGAAAACCAAATGCCTCTTGGGTTAAGCCACTGTCACTGGGTTTCTCTTCTGGGTTACTAAATCTTAATTGGCAGGAGCTTGAAGGAGAGGATCTAGGAAAGCAGAGGAGGGAGGGCAGGGCCATTCAGGGGAGACACAGAGGTGGGAATGTATGTAGCATATCTGGGGAAGAAGGCACAGAGGTGGGAATGTACGTGGCATATCTGGGGAAGAAGGCACAGAGGTGGGAATGTACGTGGCATATCTGGGGAAGAAGGCACAGAGGTGGGAATGTACGTGGCATATCTGGGGAAGAAGGCATTGAATAGTCTGGAGAGTAATTTATTCCAGTTGGAAAAAGTCTGGTGAAAGATGGGAAAGACAAGGTAAAAATTAAGGTTTTGGGCTTTTAAAACACTGGGAAGAGGACTAACAAATATGTTTAGGGCTAATTGGGTTAAATCTAGCTTTCACTGATGATAGTCTTGTTATGGGAATGGTTTAATTATCAATTACTAGAACGTATCAAATATGATTTTCTAAAGAAGATTCCACTGTATTTTCTGAAAACTTGCTGGTGGATTTATTGAGGTTGGGATGGCAGATGTGATGGTACTGGTACATGATACACAGTGTGTCTACACAATGGAAGGCAGGGTGGAAACCTGGCGATGGTTCTGAACTGATTGAATTTATTTTCCCCTCTCTACTGAGTGAAACTTTATTATTCAGTTGAAATCATTCATGCAGAGGCTTGGTGCATCTTCAAAAAGCTTTAAGCAGCTTCCTTCACCTTTCCAGTGGCTGTTGGACTTCAGCGGGCATCAGATTTATTGGGAGAATTTGCTCAGTACAGATTCCTGGGCCTGACCCTCAGAGAGACTGGTATAGCAGTTCTGGGATGGCTTCCAGGAATATTCATTAAAAAAATTATATATATAAAATTTCAGAGAAGAAGGGAGAGGGAGAGAGAGGTAGAAACATCAATGATGAGAGAGAATCATTGATCAGCTGCCTCCTGCATGCCACACACTGGGGATGGAGCTGCAATCTGGGCATATGCCCTGACTGGGAAATGAACCGTGACCTCCTGGTTCATAGGTTGACGCTCAACCACTGAGTCATGTTGGTTAGGCAGGAATCTTCATTTTTATCAGATGCCCCTGGTAATTCTGTTGCAGTGTTTTCTGAGTGTCACTTGAGAAGCACTGATCTGTAGTCTGTTCCCCTTTATTTCTTCTCCTTCCCTGTGCCAGTGCTGTGGTGATTCCCAGAAAGAAGGGAGTGTCTGAAGGTGAGGATCTCATTTAAGCTCCCGTGACTTTCTACTAGTAGTTGGGAGGCTTCACCAAAGGGCACAGCAATTTTAAGATTCTTCTCATACCTCTTCAATATTTTTGATTTTTCAAATTCCAAAGGAATACTCTTTATTCTTTTACTAGAAGGCCCGTGCACAAAAATTGGTGCACTGGCAGGGGAGGGGGGTCCCTCAGCCCAACCTGTGCCCTCTCACAGTCTGGGACCCCCTCGGGAGATAACCACCTGCTGGCTTAGGGCCACTCCCCGGGTGGCAGATGGCACGCCCAATCCCTCAGTGTCTACCCCGTCTCCCCCTGTCACAGATGGCAGGCCCGGATCCCGCGCTGGGGCGAGCGGCCACTCTGATAGTGCTGCCTCCCGCCCAGCCCACCCAAGACACTGCAGGCTCAGATCCCGAGTTGGGGCCGACAGCAGCTCCGATCATGCTGCCGCCCGCCCCGCCCATCCCACCTGCCCCTCCCGGCACACGGCAGGCCAGGATCTCGCACTGGGGCGGCACAGCAGGATCTGCCTGCAGTATGCAAATTAGCCGCCATCTTTGTTGGCGGTTAATTTGCATAACGTGCTGATTAGCCAATGGGAGGCATAGTGAAGGTATGGTCAATTACCCTTTTTGTCTTTTATTAGATAGGATTATTGATAATTCTGTTTATTAACTACATAACTTGTAAAAACTCAGGAAGGGTTCAATAAGAAAATACAAATAATCACCATTTCTCTAGTTTAGCGGTTCTCAACCTGTGGGTCGTGACCCCTTTGGGGGTCGAACGACCCTTTCACAGGGGTTGCCTAAGACAATCGGAAGACACATATATAATTACATATTGTTTTTGTGATTAATCACTATGCTTTAATTATGTTCAATTTGTAACAATGAACATACATCCTGCATATCAGATATTTACATTACGATTCATAACAGTAGCAAAATTACAGTTATGAAGTAGCAACGAAAATAATTTTATGGTTGGGGGTCACCACAACATGAGGAACTGTATTAAAGGGTCACGGCATTAGGGAGGTTGAGAACCACTGCTCTAGTTAGAACCATTGCTAATGTTCTGGTATATTGCCATTCTCTCTCTCTCTCTCTCTCTCTCTCTCTCTCTCTCTCTCTCTTTTTCTCTCTCTCGGTGAAAATTGAAATCAATCAGTTAAAAGACCTATACAGTTTTTCATATCCTTCATGATGAGAATATACTGAAGAGGGCCAAACACTAAATCAAGGTCACCAATGAGAAAGCTCATGTAATCATGCAGGTGGGAGATGATTTGGGCTTGGGCCAGAATGACCTCATTGAAGGTGATGATGAGAAGTGATCAGGTTCAGGATCTCTTTTGAAGAAAGAATTGTCAAAATTTGATGGCAGCCAGGATGTAGGGCCTGAGAGAAAGAGATGAGTCAATAGTGACTCCCAAGTGTTTTAGCCTGAGCAGTTTTAAAGATGGAAAAGACTGCAGGAAATAGCAAGGTTGCTGGGATTGGGAGCTTGGTTTGGGTGTGTTAAGGGTGAGACCAGGTAGAAGTATCAGGAGTAGGCAGTTGGACATGCAAGTAGGCAATCTGGGGTACAGGGGAGAGGTGTGTACTGGAGAATGATATTTAAAGCTATATATTTTAAATTCATATAAATGGTATTTAAAGCCATGAGATTGATTGAGATTAACTTGGGAGTAAGTATAGATGGAAAAGAGGAAAAGCTTTAGGTGGTGGTGGGAGCATGGAGGTCTTTAAAGGGAGGAGAAGGAGTGATCTAATTGATTGGACTAACTGGTATCTTATGGCCATGCCTTTGTCTGGGAGTGGGAGCAAGCTTACCAAGTTGACAGTTTCAACAAGACTGTAAACAGTGGTCAAGGTGGTCCCACAGTCATTTTCAGAAGAAGGAATGGAGAGATTCAAAGATGGCGGCTGGGAGGATGGCAGTGAGGGAGAGAGTATGAGTGAGTGAGGGAATAAAAGGGGAGTGTGTGGACGTGTAGAGTGTGTGTGTGTGTGTGTGTGTGTGTGTGTGTGTGTGTGTGTCTGAGTGAGGGATAGCTGGATCTCATAGGACCTTCGGGGCTGGCGGACCAGGCTTGCATAGCTGGGCAGCCTCTGCTATTTCTATAATCTCTCTTGGAGCGCCAGCTCTGCTGCAGAGGCTGCACCATCTTGAAGTGGGGAGCTGCTGTGACTGAGAGCCCAGCCTCACATCCACTCAGGGTGCTCTCAGATACCACCCAGGATCCTGCAGCCACTCCGGCCAGGGACCTGCTGCTTCCGCTGCCAACCCACAGACACTGGTACTCCAGCCTCCCCAGCTGAGAGTTCCTGTGAGTTCCAGAGGGCGCTCCCCTCCTGCCAGCCAGACACTTTAGCCCCAGACTCTGCAACTGCGTGCACAAACAGCCGAGCCTTACACCGCAGCCCTGGACTCTGTGACGGCTCCAGCAGCCATGCAAGCAGCTGTCGCCCGCGACTGCCGGAGGAGCAGCCACCGCCCACGACCCCATGAGGGGCAGCCGCCCGGAGACCGCATAAGGAGCAGCCGCTGCCTGCGATTGCCTGAGGAGCAGCCACTCTGTGAGCAGCTGCCATCGTGACCATGTGTGGAGCAACAGCTGTCTGCAACTGCCCGAGGAGCAGCCTCCACCCACAACTGCCCAAGGAGCAGCCGCTGCCCATGACTGCACAACCCGCCACAAGCCCACTGCTGCAGCCACAGGCCCCCTGCAATTCAACACCTAGATCTTTTGGTGAGAGCAAAAATGGGGAGACAGAAGAACAACCCCAAAGGAAAGAAAAGGAGGAAGTGCCAGAAAAGGAATAAAATGAAATGGAGGCATGCAAATTGTCAGAAAAAGAATTCAGAGTAAGGGTCATACAGTTCATAAACTGGATGGATGAGAAAATCAACAACCTATGTAAGAATCAGGAGGAAATAAAGAGTGATATAGCTACAATAAAAAACAATATGGAAGCTTTCAACAGTAGACTAGGAGAAGCAGAGGACTGAATTAGCGAATTAGAAGACAGGGAAACAAAACACACCCAATCTAAACTGCAATTGGAGAAAAAAATCAAAAGATAGGAGAGCCGGAGGGAACTTTGGGACAACATGAAATAAAGCAAAATATGTATAATAGGGGTGCCAGAACGACAAGAAGAGGAGCAAGGGTTAGAAAACCTGTTAGAAGAAATAATGTCAGAAAACTTCCCTGACTGGGGAATAAAAAAGTCACGCAAGCACAGAGAGTCCCAAACAAGATGAACCCAGAAAGACCTACACCAAGACATGTTGTAATTACAATGGCAAACATTAACAACAAAGAGAGAATCTTAAAGGCTGCAAGAGAGAGACAGAAAGTTACCTACAAGGGATC
>NW_005366833.1:3213328-3214283 GCF_000412655.1 Myotis brandtii | reverse complement strand
AAAGGATAAACAAGATTGATGAACCTCTAGCCAGGCTCACCAAGAAGCAAAGAGAGAGGACCCAAATAAACAAAATCAGAAATGAAAGAGGTGAAATAACAACACACCCCACAGAAATACAAAGGATTGTAAAAAACAAAACAAAACACTATGAACAACTCTATTCCAACAAACTAAACAACCTAGAGGAAATGGATATATTCCTAGAAAAATACGACCTTCCAAAACTCAACCAAGAAGAATAAAAAAATCTCAACAGGCCGAAAGGAGGAAACTAACTAAGGAGGAAATAGAAGCAGTCATCATTAAGCTTCCAGCAAACAAAAGCCTGGGGCCAGATGGCTTCACAGGAGAGTTTTATCAAACATTCAAAGAAGAACTAAAACCTATCCTTCTCAGACTAGAGACAGTCCTTGGGTTACATTGGACTCGACGTACATCATTTTGTGGTTATGTCTCCAACTCCCATTTATTTATTAAAAAAAGTTCCGTCATTTTGACATATGTACATATGTGCTTTATGTTTTTCATTATTTATTTACCACAAGTAAAGGTCAGGAATTGTTATCTTTCTTTTAATTTTTTTTTTACTGTTTCACTTCATTACTGCTGTGTATGTGCTCCATGTGAGTGATGTTGGTGCTTATGTAGGTGGGTTCTGACTTACAGCAAAAATCGTATTATATCGCGCTGTAGGAATGGATCTCTGATGTAATCCGTAACCCGAGGACCTACTGTATTACAAAAAATTCAAGAGGAAGGCACACTTCCAAGCTCTTTCTATGAAGCCAGCATTACTCTAATCCAAAAACCAGATAAAGACACCACAAAAAAAAGAATTACAAGCAAATATCCCTGATGAACATAGATGCTAAAATCCTCAACAAAATTCTAGCAAATCAGATCCAGCATTACATTAGAAAGATCATACACCATGACCAAGTGGAATTTATTC
>NW_005366833.1:3212196-3213245 GCF_000412655.1 Myotis brandtii | reverse complement strand
AGACAAAAATCACATAATCATATCAATTGATGCAGAAAAGGCATTTGACAAAATCCAACACCCTTTCCTGATAAAAACTCTCAGCAAAGTGGGAATAGAGGGATCATACCTCAACATAATCAAAACCTTACTAGTATATGACAAACCTACAGCCCACATCACACTCAATGGGCAAAAACTAAAACCATTTCCCCTAAGAACAAGAACAAGACAGGGATGCCCACTTTCACCACGCCTGTTTGACAGTACTGGAAGTACTAGCCATAGTGATCAGACAAGAAGATGAAACAAAAGGCATACAAATTGAAAAAGAAGAAGTAAAATTGTCATTATTCGTAGATGTCATGATATTGTACATAGAAAAGCCTAAAGACTCCATAAAAAACCTACTAAAACTAATAAATGAATTTGGCAATGTAGCAGGATAAAAATTAATGAACTCACAGAAGGAATAGAGGGATCATACCTCAACATAATCAAAGCCTTACTAGTATATGACAAACCTACAGCCCACATCACACTCAATGGGCAAAAACTAAAACCATTTCCCCTAAGAACAAGAACAAGACAGGGATGCCCACTTTCACCACGCCTGTTTGACAGTACTGGAAGTACTAGCCATAGTGATCAGACAAGAAGATGAAACAAAAGGCATACAAATTGAAAAAGAAGAAGTAAAATTGTCATTATTCGTAGATGTCATGATATTTTACATAGAAAAGCCTAAAGACTCCATAAAAAACCTACTAAAACTAATAAATGAATTTGGCAATGTAGCAGGATAAAAATTAATGAACTCACAGAAGGAGAAATGAAAAAGCAATCCCATTTACCATTGCAACAAAAATAATTAAGATACCTAAGAATAAATTTAATCAAGGAGGTAAAGGAGCTGTACTCAGAAAATTACAGGATGCTGAAAAAAGAGAGAGAGGAAGACATAAACAAATGGAAGAATATACTGTGTTCATGGACTGGTAGAATCAACATCATTAAAATGTCCATACTACCCAAAGCAATTTACAGATTCAATGCAATCCCCATTAAAA
>NW_005366833.1:3181564-3212044 GCF_000412655.1 Myotis brandtii | reverse complement strand
AACAAGAAAGCCCACTGCATGGGAGAACATATTTGCCAATATTATCTCTGATAAGGGTTTAATCTCCAAAATTTATAGGGAACTCATACAACTTAACAAAAGGAAGATAAACAATCCAATCAAAAATGGGCAGAGGACCTAAATAGATACTTTTTGAAAGAGGATGTACAGAAGGTCAAGAGACATAAGAAAACATGCTCAAAGTCACTAATCATCCGAGAGATGCAAATCAAAATGACAATGAAGTACCATCTCACACTTGTCAGAATGGCTAACATCAACAAACCAACAAACAACAAGTGCTGGAGAGAATGTGGAGAAAAAAGAACCCTCTTGCACTGCTGGTGGGAATGCAGACTGGTGCAGCCACTGTGGAAAATAGTGTGGTGTTTCCTCAAAAACTAAAAATGGAACTCCCATTTGACCCAGTAATCCCACTTCTAGAAATATATTCTAAGAAAACAGAAACACCATCAGAAAGGATATATGCACCCCTATGTTCATAGCAGCACAATTTACAATAGCTATGATTTGGAAACAGCTTAAGTGCCCATAAGCAGATGAGTGGAATATCTGTGATATATCTACTAGTACACAATGGAATACTACGCTGCTGTAAAAAAGAAGGAATTCTTACCATTTGCAACAGCATGGATAGAACTGGAGAGCATTATGCTAAGCCAGTTGGAGCAAGATAAATATCACAGTATCTCACTCATTTGTGGGATGTAATGAACAACATAAACTGATGAACAAAAATAGAACCAGACTCATAGAAGCATCGAACGGACTGGCCAAACTAGGGAAGGTGGTTGGGGGTGAGGGAGTAAGAGATCAACCAAAGGACTTGTATGCATACATATGAGCATAACTAATGGACACAGACAGGTAGTAGGGTGAGGGCATGTGCTGGGGCGTGGGGGCAGCTGGGGAGAAGTCAATGGGGGGAAAAAGGAGACTTATGTAATACTTTAAACAATAAAGAATTTAAATTTTAAAAAGGAAGAAGGAATGGACCTTGTGCAGGCATAAGCAACACATTCTCCTTTTTTTCCAGAATTTTTAAAGTATGTATTTAGCTCTTTTCACAAAAACTTGCAATAAGTAAGTTGCATATTAAGTGCTAAGGCATATTGATCTGGATTACATAGAGTTGCTAGATCCTTATGCTAATTCTTGCTATTTCATTTTTTAATAAAAATAAACTCAAGAATCTGTCCCTTGAACTCTTGAAACTGGATTTGTTGCCAAATTGGATACTAGATTATAAAACCTTTAAGGCAAGAATTATGTCTTTTTTGTCTCTGGGTTCATAACACCAAATACTGAGTTTGACTTACGTGAAGTGTTCAATATGAGCTTTTAGAATAAATTAATGTGTGGATCATTTGGGGCAGCTTACATCTTTAATTTCCTTCAAGTTATTGGGTGATGTATTTATCACAACTCTTGTTTTCAGGAGAGAAACCTAGTTAAAACTGTTGTAAGTAAGAAAGGAAATTTATTTATTTTCATGATGAAAATGAGGCAGTGATTCAGGCATGGTTGGATCCAGTGTCAGACAATGTTATGTATGTCTCTCACTTTTGACAGTGCTTTCTTCTTCAAGGGCATCATTCTTCCACAGGATCTCCCCTACCCCTACCCCTGGTAGCAAGATGTCCACCAGCAGATCCATACTTACATTACCAGCTTATCATTCCTTGTGGAAAGGGAACATCTCATAGTTCCTGAAGAAGTTCTTGGACATGGATCACGTGTCTGTCACTGAACCAATCACTGTGGCTTGGGTGATGGAGTCCTCTCCTAGGTAGGCCTGGCCAAATATTCACCTTGAGTACTAGGACCTTGAGGTGGGCTCTACTCAAATTGTGTCAACTAAGACATTATCTGTCCTGCAGAGACTGAGGTGCTAATAGCTGGAGACGATGGAATGGATATTGATAGGAAGAAGCAACATAAGACCATTACAAATACAAAATCTATCATAGGAGCACTTGGGGGAAGTGGTCAAATTCTTTGACTCTTCTATGGTGTCGATTTACACAAACTGGTGCATATGGTTGTGTTTGGTTTAACCATGGTTTGGAATGAGTTGGCAAATCACAAGCAGTTGTGCTTGAACTTCGTAACCAGAGAACCACTAGGGTGATGCCGATGATCTGTTTCCTGTCTTTCTGCACCTTGGACTTGGGAGAGCAGCTCCAGGCATTGCCTGCCCCTCTGAAGGCTCACAAGGCTGAGGCTGCCTGGAGCCCTGCCTGGGGGACACCCTGTTAAACAGGGAAATGAAGTTATCACAGGTTTGGCAAATTTCCCTCTGGCTGTTTTATGATAATACCCTTAGCCAAGGAGATGATCCAAGGCGGGGCTCTACAGAACAATGAAGCTCCTTGGTGGAACACCACAGACCCTGGAAAAAAATAATTTTAATACCCCTTGGGGAAAGTTGCTATAATTTTGAAGGTGTTTCACTCAGGAAAAGAGCCTGTGATTTGTGAAGCAATACTAATCTGCTCATGGGAAGCTGCAGCATGAAATGAGACAAGGTGTGATAACCTGTCAAGTTCCAAAGAGAGATGATTTAGGGGGAGATAGTGGTTTGAAAATGTGAGGATGGGTGTTACTAACTTAATCCATATGATGCCTTCAAAACAAAAAGTATATTAGGGGCGAAAGGCATGAAACAGACATTATTCATTGTCTCCAGGTGATATTTCTCCTGTGAGTTTACAAGCAAGTGTTGGCATGCTGTGTGCAGACATTTGTACAATAGATTAGAGCACCCCGATCGCCACAGATGAAAAGAAGGGGGGGACACCTTTGACTCTTTCCCTTCCCCCTCTAATTTATCTATATCATTTATTCCAGACAAGAGCTCCTTTCCTTTGTGAAAATTAGAGACATCTGTAGTTAATACAACCTGAGTCAAGGATAATCAAAGCTCACGCTGCCAGGTGTGAACAGATTGCTTGCCGGGTCCGGAAGGTGACTCTTTCCCTCCTCCTCTCATGGGCACCATCCACAATCATTAGGAGGTGTTTTCCGGGAGTGGATGAGGAGGGAGGGGAAGAAGAGTCCATTTTCTGGTGGGAGAAGCAGATGTTGGCCGCACCAGGATGACTCATACAACTGGCAATGTGCTTCCACTTCTCTAAGACAGTTCCACAATCTCCTGCTAATATTGGGGCTTGGGGTGATGCTGTGAAGGGGGGACATGGACCCTTGAATGGTTCCATATTGGGGTAATGTTCCAACTGCAACAAATCCCTTTTGCAAGGGTGTTGGAAAGACTTTCCAAATCTAGGTAACAGATTCTCAGAATGGTCTATTGCCTCTGGGAAGATGGGACTGCAAGGAGCCTGTACTTAGAAACAAATGAGGATGAGGGTTGATGGTGATTTCCATATGGTTTTTGTTTTAAATTTGAAATTTTATTTATTTTTAATTAATTCAAATTTAAAAACTGATGCTCAGGTGCATCACAGGATACTTGTAAAATTTCTTTGGAACAACTTGGGTATGTGAAGCTACTTTACAAAATATTTTTTGGACAGTTTTAGGTTATGACAAAATTGAGAGTAAGGTATAGAGATTTACATTATACCCTCTGCCCCTACATACACATTTCCCCCACTATTAACATCCCCCACCAGAGTGGCACATTTGTTACAATGAAGGAACCTGCTTTGACACCCAAAGTCCATAGTTTACATTAGGCTTCACTTTTAGTGTTGGCCATTCTATGGATTTTAACAAATGTATAATGATATGTATCCATCATTTTAGTAGCATACAGAATAGTTTCACTGCCCTAAAAATCCTCTGTGCTCTGCCTATATCTTCCCCAACCCCCAAACCCTGGCAACCGCTGATCTTTTCACCATCTCCATAGTTTTACCTTTTCCAGAATGTTGTATAGGTGGAACAAAATAATATGCAGCCTTTTCAGATTGGCTTCTTTCACTTAGTAATAAGCATTTAAGATTCCACCACGTCTTTTCATGGCTTGATAGCTCATTTCTTTTTTAAAAATGTTTTATTTTTCAATTACAGTTAACATTAAAACTATATTAATTTCAGGCACAGAGCATAGTGGTTAGATATTTATGTAACTTATGAAGTGATCCCTGTGGTAAGTCTAGTATCCACCTGGCATCATACATAGTTATCATAATATTATTGACTATATTTTCTATACTTTACTTTATATCCCCATGACTGTTTTTATAACTACTAATTTGTGATTCTTAATCCATTCACCTTTTTCACCCTCCTCCCCAACTCTTTCCCATCTGGCTAGATAGTATTTCACTCTCTGGATGTAACACACCCATGTGATTTTTAAAAAAAATATATTTTTATTGATTTCAGAGAGGAAGGGAGAGGGAGAGAGAGAGGTAGAGACATCGATGATGAGAGAGAATCATTGATAGGCTGCCTCCTGCATGCCCTCCATTGGGGATCAAGCCCACAACCCGGGTATGTGCCCTTGACCGGAATTGAACCCAGGACCCTTTAGTCTGCAGGCTGATGCTCTGTCCACTGGCTAGGGCCACACCCATGTGATTTTGAAATGGTGGGTTTACTTCCTGGGGACAGGGATGTCATAAAGAGTGGGGCAGACCTGGAGGACTGCATAAGTCATGAGCAAGCTTTCTTCTGCTTGCTGACATTGGAATGCCACTTGTTGAAGTGACTTAGTGAGCACGGAAAACTTTTGCTGTCTTTTCACCTTTAATTTTTTTTCTTAATCCTCACCCAAGGACTTCCTTTTTATTGATTTTTTAAAAGAGAGAGAGAGCGAGTGTGAGAGAGAAACATCATTGTGAGAGTGAAACATTGACCGATTGCCTCCTGCACGCACCCTGACCAGGGATTGAACCCACAACCTGGGCATGTGCCCTGACCAGGAATTGAACCCACCACATTACGGTGTACTGGATGATGATCAATCAACTGAACCACACTGGCCAGGGCTCATCTTTAATTTTTGACTGGACTTCATTGCTACCATCAAGTGCTCGGAGGAGGAAACAAACATAGAATTTGGATTCAGGAAGATCCATGTTTGGGCCCTGGTTCTGCCACTTCTGTAATATGGGACCTTGGGAAAACCATTTTACCTCTGTGTCTGAGCTATGGTTTCTCTGTAAAAAAGAGACAGTGATCCTAGCTCAAAGGAAACTTGTGAGAATTAAATAGTACATGTCATACTACTTCATAAACGATATACAGTAGCACCTTTCAAATGTTAATTTAATAATTGTTCCAAGTGAAGTGACTGAGTCCCTGGTGTTCTTGTTCTTGACTTCCTGACAGTCTGTTTCCCAGTGGTCCCAGTGATGGGGAACTGCAGGACCATTTATTGCATCTTGGTACACTGAAGGGCAATTCTCCCTGAGCAGGGTCAATGTTAGGGGCCAGATGTTCTCTATACTTGTAACTCATGAATGAGCCTTCCCTCACCTATATAAACCTTCATCATTCCCAAAATCACACTCCAAACACTGGAAATATCATAGGCTGACCTAAATAAGGACTGCACCAAACTAAATCTGGATAACCCAAATTCTATCCAAACTGTGCCAAACTTAAAATTCCCAGCTAATTAGTCCACAGTTGATTTCTAGACGATGTCATTAGATAAGCTGTTTTCCCTTGCGTTCTTACTGAAGCAAAGCAAGTTTTGGGTGAAATTGAAGAACCTATTTATTGAGATCCAAAGGAAAGCAAACCTCCCACATTTCTCTAGTTAGGCTCAGGCAGCCCAGGTTGAACCATATCATTGATGCTTAGAGGTCTGATGTGCCCCTTACTCACCCTGAGGTGGTTGTTGCCTTGGGATCATAATGATCATTCCTCTAAGTTATTTCACTGAAAATACAATGCAGAAAGTCAATGTAAAGATGAAGGGAGACCTCTCAGATCACCTATCAGCCACAGAGTTTGTTCTTGAATTCTAACCTCTGTTACTCCCACATCAATGTAGATCTGGATCCTCCAGTATGAGGTAAGCTCCATAAACTCAGGGGTATGTGTCTTATATTACCATTTTGTCCTTTACAACTTGTAGAACAATGGTTGGAATAATTTGACCTAGAGAGGTATGAAAATGGCCTAGGAAAGTGGAACTGTGTCATAGATATTCAGTAGTGCAGAAGAGGTGACCAGATAGACTGAGCATGTGTACTGGTAAGACTTTGGTACTATTGAACCAGGATGAAGATATGGATACCAATGCTGGGTTTGAAAATTTGCAGTGGATTTGGGAAGGAAAATATCTAGTGAAGAGAGGAGGTTGAGGTTTATAATCTCTAGAGAAATGCATTTCTTTGACCCCTTTAGCATTTGCTACAAATCCTTGTTTTTTTGGAAGTAGAAATGGGTATTAATGGAGAAAGAGTGACTATTTTGAGAAAGAAAATTGGAAACTGCAAAAAGAATGTATTCCCAAAATGAATTCATAAAAAGGCTGGATCTTTGGTTATTAGATGTGTGTTTCAAAGGCCAGAGGTTTTATGGTCACATGTACCAGCCTAAAGCAAATTAATATATTGTTGGTGCTATTAGCATGTGAATGTCAATTGTAAAATTCCAAGAATATTTCTATAGTGTGTATAATTTTCCAAAATTACTTAATCATGGAGTCCTAAAAATACTTCAGTACTTTATTTCTGTAATATGATTATTTCAGGGGTTGCAAACTGGTTATTCTGATTTGCCTGGTAGAATGTTTAAAAATAAATGGAATTTGAATACATTTGAGCAGTGCCTAGACTTATTAGTTCTACACAGGACTCTCTACTGTTTTATTCTCAATCTGATGCAGACAATTAATTACCTGCCTATAGGATTTGGGTTTTCTACTCTTCTTATAGCTGCTTCAGAAAACAAAGGAGTGTGGCCTATGAATATTGGAACTAAATGGCTGTCGCATTCTTAGGAGGCAAGAGAAATCCAGGACCTCCTCAACATCTGCAAAAAAAGCAAGAAAGCAGATGGTAGGGCCTCTAGTGGACCATCTCATTATAGCTTCTGCTCAATGTGGGAATCCTTTCCAAACCATTCTGGACATAGCCTTTTCATGTCTACCTAGACACTTTTAATGATAGGGGAGTTACTATTAATATGAAGCCTTAATACATATATTAAACTAGGATCTTTTGTACCTCTTGCTTAAAATTTTCACCTAGTGGTTGTGCCCTATGGAGGAACATAGAATGACTCCTTGTCTTTGCTACAATGTCACGTCTATTGGATGTTCTTTTAAACATACAGATTCCTTCAGTGGCTTTTCATTTGTAATCATTTCTATATCTCTTCCTTTGTTTTACCTCACTCCTACGGATGATCAATAGCTTGACCATGTAGTACACCGAATTTGAACAGGGCATTCAGAGTTGCATGCATCACTCAGGATCTGCCCTGCTCAGTGCAGACTGTTTTGGGACCTATATTCATGATCTGAGCATCAAACTTCTCATGACACAGGCCCAGATTGCCTTGGCTTGGCTTTTGCAGTGGCAGTGTCCCTCAACTGGTTCACTGAAACTTACAGTCAACCGAAGGCCACAATTTGTTTAATAAAAAGCCAAGACAAGCCTCTTGATTCAGGAAAATTGTCTTGACTCCATTATAGTTAATTTAGAAGTGGCTGTATTGACTGAGACCTATACACTGGGTTCTCTGTTATAATATAAAATTTGTGTAATTATGAGAAAGCAGGGTTATTAATAATTTCATTAGTATGTATTGAGAAATAAAAGATAGAGTTCTGGTTTTCAAGAACTCTCCAGTTGGGAGGAGAAGACCAAGGTTTATTTAGAAAGAAATTAGTGAAGAATATGAGGAAATATGTAAATGCTAAATTGTGCCAAGTAGACCAGAAGTCGTGATCAGAGAAAAGTTGGGGCAATGGTGGTAGGAGAAAGAAAAGGTTTCATGGAGGAAGTGAGACACACCCTGGTGCTTGAACAGTGCTTTGAATGGGACTAGTACAGACTGACGGGTGGATCTTGTTGGTGAAGGGGTTGGCAGAGGTGATCTCATTTGGTAGAACAAAGGGTGTCTTTGAGTATTAAAAGGTAGGATGGGGCTAGTTATAGGGGGTCCTGGTATCCAGACAAAGGAATTTAGCCTTGAAATTGTGGGTCTAGGGCAGTGATGGCCAACCTTTTGAGTGCGGCATGTCAGCATTTTGAAAAACCCTAACTTAACTCTGGTGCTGTGTCACATATAGAAATTTTTTTGATATTTGCAACCATAGTAAAACAAAGACTTATATTTTTGATATTTATTTTATATATTTAAATGCCATTTAACAAAGAAAAATCAACCAAAAAAATGAGTTCGCATGTCATAGGTTCGCCATCACTGGTCTAGGGAAAGGTGTGAAATGGCAGAAGAGCTGCTAAAGGAAGTCTAGTCTGGAAGTGGTATTTAGGATAGATTTGAGGGACTGGAGGCAGGGGCCACACCTGCAAGACAGTTAGAATAAGGAAGCAATGATCATCTACCGTGAAGAACCATTTTGAAAGAGGAAATACAGGATTTATGAGACTCTTAGAGGTGTGATATTTATTTTATATATTTAAATGCCATTTAACAAAGAAAAATCAACCAAAAAAATGAGTTCGCGTGTCACCTCTGACATGTGTGTCATAGGTTCGCCATCACTGGTCTAGGGGAAGGTGTGAAATGGCAGAAGAGTTGCTAAAGGAAGTCTAGTCTGGAAATGGTATTTAGGATAGATTTGAGGGACTGGAAGCAGGGGCCACACCTGCAAGGCAGTTAGAATAAGGAAGCAATGATCATCTACCGTGAAGAACCATTTTGAAAGAGGAAATACAGGATTTATGAGACTGCTTAGAGGTGAGGAAGAAGGGTTAGATAGATATGATGTTGTAGTTTCACACCTGGTTGATGTGGATAATGGTGGTTCCATGGTCAGAATTGAAGAAGGAAATGGTTTGGATGAAAGAGGCTGATTTTGTCTGGGGCAAGATTGGGTGGCCATGTGGGTTTGGGGCAGCATTTAAATGATATGGTCCAGTAAACCATTTGGAGATAGGACCTGGGTAGCTGCTGATGGGAAAGAAGTGTGAACAATGCACCATCTTCCCTTCTTTTTTTTCCTTTTTTTTTAAAAAAAATATATTTTATTGATTTTTTACAGAGAGGAAGGGAGAAGGATAGAGAGTTAGATACATCGATGAGAGAGGAACATCGATCAGCTGCCTCCTGCACACCCCCCACCGGGGATGTGCCTGCAACTAAGGTACATGCCCTTGACCGGAATCGAACCCGGGACCCTTGAGTCCGCAGGCCGACGCTCTATCCACTGAGCCAAACAGGTCAGGGCACCATCTTCCCTTCTTAGTACATGCCCTGGTGTTCAGTTCTGAGTTAGCAGATAGGTGTATGCCTGGTACAGAGGTAAGAGCAGGTGCTTCTGAGTCAGACAGATCTGGGTTCAAACCCTACTCTGCCACTTACTAGCTATGTGACCTGAGCAATAAATGTAACCTCCCTGAGCCTCAGGACAGTCATCTATAAAAGGAGGAGTAATAAAACTTCATAAAGGCTTAGGGAGGACTAAATAAAGTGGGTACAATTGTATTTACAAGAAGTGCACTGTTATTGATGTCACTGCTGTCTGGCTGCCTGCAGCAACTGCTGTCTACCCATCAACGGGTTTGGGCTATCAGGAGATGATGCCTAGGGATTGAGACTAAACCGAGACTGTTCTGAGTGTGGGGATCTCGCTGATAAACTTGTCATCACTCTGGAGCTGCCGGGCAGAGATAAAAGCATTCCCCCCTTCTGAGAGTCTGGTTGAAGAAAGATACCCACTCACCAGGGGTGAAGAGTATTTTCTTTAAGTAGCCTTAGGAGTTCCCAGACCTGCCTACCTCCTGACTTCCGCAGAAGGGCTAGCTTTGTCCAGCTGCCATAACACAGCTACGGTCCTTTATAAGTCTTACCAGCTTTCCCCACCCCCAGTAGCTGCCTCTGGGCTCTGACATCTGAGGACCACAATGAACTCGGAATGAACATAGGCTCCAGCCAAAGCTTGAGGACCTTCCTCAAATACTCCAGGTTCCCCATAGACATGGACATTAAGAAGTCCTCCCATGCCAGGTCTCAGGATGTATTTCAGGTGCTTGTAGGTCACTTGGCCATTGGCTATGAGACCACAGTGGAAATACTAGCACAGCTATTTCATGTGCAGTGTCAGCAAATGCAGCAGGCAGACAAGCCAGGGTTGGGTAGCCCGGTGTGCTCACATAGGTGAGGGCAGCCAAGCCTGTCTGAATGCGGAGAACTCTGGGAAACATGAATGGGGACGCTTGGCAGCTTTTGGAAGAGCCAGAATCCTCAGCGCAAGGCTTGGAAAGCTGTTTATACTTAGATTACATTTTTCTTTCTAGAGTAAGAGGTGTTCAGCCTGATGATGGAACACCCTAGGACTGTGAGAAAGGCTCCTCTCATATGTCATCTTTTATGCCAACTTCTTGGAGAATGACCCTTGCCTGATCGAGCTTCTACCTGGTCTGTGTGTGTTTGTGTGTGTCTTCAATTGGACATCAAGGCACCTGCATTCCACTCATCTGGACAAATGACTCAGGCCAGAAAGGCTCTGGGCTCTGTGTCAGCACTCACCTTTGGTCATTGGACCTTCCCATTTGGCACCCAGTGAATATAGTCTTTTGTGAGGTTTAGGTGTGATTGTGGCTAACGGTTTTGAAAGACAGATCTGCATAGGTAAGCATCTTGTAAAATAGTTCTCTGAAGGCATTTATCAAGGAGAAATGTGCAAGCCCAAAGGTGGAAGGAAGCTGGGGGAGGAGTGGCAGTGGGAAAGGAGGTGAGAGTGGAATACCAAAACATATGCTTTTCAGCTGCCCTGGCTGGTCCTGGAGTAGCCCCGCTCCGGTGGGAGGGAGGCCCTGCAGGTTGCAGTGCATCTGAAAGATTTATGCCCTGCACACCGAGCACACATCGATGACTCTCCACGGCACAATTTTGAAAAGGTGATTATGGGTCTGACATAAAGAAATATTTTATATGAAATTGCTGAAAGTTCTCTGGGTACTAAGCAATAATCACCTTAATGCTTTAGAAAGTCTTCCAATTTGTTTCCCATTGGCTTCTTGGCAGTTGGGATTTGCATGCTACATAATATCCAATTCTGGGCATTCTGCATGCCACCATGCTCAGCATCGGGCTTCCCTGGACGAAGAATGCATTATGGGTTGGGGATAAGTCTCAGTAACTTTAAAAATGTGCATAGACTTAGAATCTACCTCTTGAAATGTTTTAAAGAAAAATTTAGAAAAAAGATGCTCATTTAAAAGATATGTGGTCAAAGATGTTTATCATGGTGTGATATTTTGTGTATATGTCATTCCAGAATTTAATGCCCTGCATTTTAAGAGAGAAAAGTTAGAAACACCATGAACGTGCCAAAATAGGAGATTTGAGGTTTAAAAAAGTATTATCGAATATTATGTATGACTAAGTCTGAAAAACAAGTTGTAGCACAGTATACATGTATGTGCTATGATTCCATTTTTATAAAATGCATATACATTCATATTTTTATGGGAATGAATTCTTGAAAGACCTATGTAAACATGCAAAGGTGGTAAGGATATGGGTGATTTTGCTTTTTACAAAACATTAACCTGACTATTTTCTGTAAAAACATAGATTATTTATGTTGAAAATAGCGGGGATGCTCCCTTAGTGAGGAACTCTCTCGTCGGCATTGGTCCATTGCCACGTGTGCTTCCTGCTGCTGTTGTCCTAAGGTGTCCAGTAGGCTGCTTCTTGCAGCTGAATGGAGCTGCTGACGGTAGGCCTTGGCTGCAAAGACGATGACAGGCAGCTCCTCTTAAATTCTGGTCGGTGCCACGGAGAGGAGCCATTGGTTAACTGACATCTTTCATCAGCTGAGCTTGGGCTTCCAGATCTGACTCATGGGGAGAGCAGGGGCCTCTGCCATTGCCGTCACGATTGTGTCTGGCCTGTGGCCACATGTCAGTGTACCAGGAGGCTGCTTTCTTTTCTATTGGCCTCTGTGTTTCTTTTTAAAATTGTGTTATTTATTTAGATACTGTTTTCATCAGCATCATGTGTTGTTGCCACTGAACTTGAGTCAGGGAATAAGTCTGTTGGAATCTGGCAGTTGTGCTTTGTAATTTGTAGTCCTAGTCAGCAGGTTGGCCTGAAACGTTTGGTGTAGGGATTCAGATATTGAACTAGGTCACGATGACAGTGCAGTAGCTCTCAGAAGATGGTGTCCTGATTTCTTCCCTCTGTGTCTTCTCTCTTAAGGTGGGGTGGGAGGGACTTAGTTTTAAAAATATACCTGGCCTCCAAAATGAGCCTAATTTTGAGTAGTCTTTTCCCATTACTACCCTACTACTAGTGAAACGAAGTTGGAGCAGAAAAAAACGCTCTAAAACTACACACAAGAGAAAGAGAAACTTCCCTCACTTCACTTTTTTTCCTTCTTTCCATGTATGCCACTTTGGAGACAAATCAATTTAGCTATTTCTGAGCAAAGAAAAAACGATGCCCCAAGTATCAGATCTCAGTTTCTGTGCCAGCAGGCAAGGAAGCAATGAGTGTCCACAACATCTGCATTAAAATTGGGATTTCTTTTGTTATTGCTGGCGTTGCACGGGTGAGATGTGATTCTGGAAGCAGACTTTGGGCAGCTTTCACTTTTTCAGTGTCAGAAATACACTGAAGACCCTGGGAAAAGGTGTATAAGGGGGAACTAACATTTACTTGGCCCTGACCATGTGTTAGATAATTTACATCCACATTTCATTGCAGGGTTAAAATTACACTCAGCATTCTGACCCTGAAGTCCAATGGAAATCACATTGGAATTCCCTCTCCAGAGCTGACAGTTTGTTTTTCTTAATATTTTTTTGAAAGGATGAATCTTCTCTTTCTCTTGGAGTAAATAATACAATGAGTCTGATAAAAAATAATATTTTAGCTTTGCTCAATCCAGTTAACCCTGAAAATTACTGGGTTGAGTCTTGGGCTTAGGAACAAACCATTTCGTTGACACCTAATTTTACAGATGATAACACTGAGATCAGAGGAGGAAGGGACTTGCCAGGGTCACACTCAGAGTTTCAGATCAGGTCCTTGAATTACTGATGAGGACGCCACCTGAGAACTGATTTTCGTGCAGTTGGTTATCAGCCCACTCCTTTTCCTCATCCTCATCTCAGTTCAGCAAACTTCTGATGAGAAGTGATTTAGGGAGCCAATCTCCCACCTGGATCCAACAGAAAGGACAGAAGAGTCATGCTTCTATTTTCTGATGATTCCACACCATGAATCTACAGTACAAGCCAGTTTCCTACATTAGGTTCATGTCCATGTTGCATCCCCAATGAGTGATGGCAAGATGGAAACTCCCCACATAGGGCCCAGGAAAGCATTTGTTATACCCCAAATCCTTTGGAAGTTCCCAAGAGAGAAGAGACAAGGGCTACAGAAAGTGACTCATCTACCCCCTGAAGAGTTGGCAGATGAATCAACAGACACTTGTGATCACTGACACCACAAGTGTCGATGGACATGAACCATCTTTGGGCAAATAGTATCAAACTCCATAACTTCATAAGCATATTAGGCCTTGGAATAAATTGCAAGTTCAACTCCATAAATGACAAAATGATGTTAATGTGTTGATAAAAATGTAAAAAAATGTTAATGTATAGAAAAAGTATAGGCCCTTTTTCTGCCACAAGTTACACTCCCCCCGCCCCAATAATGAATTAGCATATACATTCTATTTTTTTTACTGTATTTTTACTGTATTTTGCTGTATTTTCAAAAGTTCCACCATCCCATTGGTGAAATATTTATTTATTTATATATTTATTTATATATTTTTATTGATATAAGAGAGGGAGAGGGAGAGAGAGATAGAAACATGAATGATGAGAGACAATCATTGGATGCCTCCTGCATGCCCTCCACTGGAGTTTGAGCCGACAACCTAGGCATGTACCCTGACTAGGAATTGAACTGTGACCTCCTGGTTCATAGTTTGATACTCAACCACCGAGTCACACTGGCTGGGCATGGAGTTTTTAGATGATCCGTAAAGGCAGATTTGATGCTCTTGCCTTGGTCAGGTGACCCACTGACCTAATATCTCTTAGCCCCACACTTATCTCAGGGAAGCTCAGCTTTTCACACTGTCCATTGCTTAGAAAACTTGTGTTGGAAAATAAAAATACTTTACATTTACATAAAAGATACTTTTACTGATATTGTTTAGTTCAAATCTGCACTTTTTATACTAGTCCTATTTTAACATTTGAAAGGTGAGGAAAGGGGGGATTGGAGAAGTGATAGAATTTTACCAGGGGCACACAGCTCACAGTTAGAGCTGGGTCTCAAATCCAGGACTTGGGATCCTTTTTAATGGGTTTCCTACGATCTCAGGGTTTGATCTTGTGATGGAGAAATGCCAAGGCAGCATTATTGTTAGTTCAGACTAGACATTGCTGTTAGCTTTCTAGATTGTTCATAGTTTAAAAAAAAAGAAACCACACCTCAGGAATCTATCTTTTAGCCAAATCAACTGTGATGACAGTGTTTCATAATCGCCATGTTATTAGAAGGGATTAGGATTAGCTGAACTCTTCACCTTACCTCCTTGTCCTACCATTGTCTAGGGATCAGAGCATGAGTTTAAATTTCCAGCTGTGCCACGTATCAGTTATGTGACATTAGGTAAGTGTGAGCCTCAGTTTTGTGAAAATTGAGGAAAATACTTTAAAATGTTGTTGTGAGACAAAACGTGTTAATGTAGGTAAAACACCCAGCACAGCACTGGGGTAAATAGATATTAGCTCTTGCTATTACTGTTCCTGAAGTTCTAAGGGTGAGACAATAAAATAAATTGTGTGAGAAGTTGTCAAATAATTAAAAAACACGATTATTTACATCCACCTATGTCATTGGGTGATTTTAAATTGAGGACTTAATCCATAGAATCTAATAGAGTAGCTTATTAAGAAGGGTAAGGTCTCAGGCATTATGTATAAGTCCTCTTAGAGTAGAGAAAGAGTATTTCATTAGATTTTCCTAAAAATCCTACAGGACGGGTGTCATTGTGCACACTCACAGATGAAGAAAATGAGACTTTTAGGGTAAAGTAATTGCCATGTAATATGTAAGCTGGCAAAGCAGGGGTTTGAATGAATATTGATTTCACTTTGATAACTCATTGAGTGTCTAGGAGATTTGCCATGGTGGGTGTAAAAAATTATGAAGTGGATTCATCTGGTTAATAAAGTGTTAGTTCTAGTTATTAAAATACCTTTTTTTGCCAGCATTAGACATCTTTTAAATTAAATTGATAGTGCTGAAAATTTGGAAACCTTTGCTTATGTATTTATATAGATTTTCAAGTAAGGTACAAATTATTTGCAAATAAATATACAAGGGCATTTTTGTTTAACCCTTTCATTTTTGGTTATGATGCTTTATGATGAATGGAATAGAATATGGGAAAGATGACTGACACTACAGAAGTTTATTCTGAATTAAATTTTGGGCTACATTAGTAACCAATAGTTTTGAAATGACTGTTCTGAAAAGTTCTGCTTCTTCATTAAGTGTTGACTGCTCCCCCATCCTCATTTTACAAATGAATTTTTTACCCCTAACCCTAAAGGCTTAGATTTTATTTTCCAGAAATTAACACTATATACCAGCCCTGATGAATCACAAATATCTTAAATATGAGATTCTCTCGCTTCAGAGACAGACTTTTAAAACAAGTTTTTGTTCTGCATCCTGGAATTCTGGTTACATTGTGAGAAACAGCTGTGTTCCCTATTAGTGTGACATGAAAATGTCCTTTGCAAAGGACCAGGGACAGCGAGAAGGACAGTTAAGAGGGAAAGAAAAGAGCAGGAAATTGAAGAATAAGGCCAAGTGGGAAATAGGTGTAGGAGAGATGGAAAGAGAGAGAGATGGAGAAGGAGAAAGAGATGAAAAGAAATACAGAATGAGATAGATAGAAATAGAATGACAGAAAGAGAAATAGACAGATGAGGACAATGGAGAATGAGAAAGGAGGAGAGGGGGGATGGGAGAGACAGAAAGAAAAGGAGAGAAACCAAAAAGGCAGGACCGTATCTCCTCCAGGACCCCGCAGGGAGCTGGTAAGAAAGAATTTGAAGCCAGAGGGACATATTCAGAACCAGGAGTTGAGTCTAATTGTAAGCAGACCCTGCCCGCCCCCTTCAGATGAGTGATGGACTCCTGGCATGTGACCTAGCTTGGCAATCTCCACCCCCTGTCCAGGCTGCCATAAGGAGATACGTAATGTCTAGAGTGATGGGAAAGTCATGCCTGCAGATGGTACAGATGGAGCTGCCTCATAAAATGACTCACTGTGAATCCTCACTGAAATCTCCGCTATAAAAATGATAATGGAAAAAGCAAAAGAAAGGCTAAACAGGCTTGAAAGAAATTTGTTCCAGCTTGTGTAGCTCCCTTCAATTTTTGAAAGAAGGAGAGAAAAAAAGAAGACCCTGTAAGTAAAATGCAAGGAAGAATGTATCTTCTTCCCTCCTGGCAATCTTCCTTCACCCCCACTTCCTTTTTGACATCAGTATGTAAATGAAAATGGCAAGGGAAAAAGGAAGAGTTTTGGAGAAAGATGTAAGAATTATTTATTAAGGAGTAGGGGGATGTCTGTAGGGAGAGGCTGGGAGGCTCAGAAGAAAGGGAGTGGCATTTTAGAGAGCAAAGAGGAGGCTCTCATGGAGCAGGAGAACTTGTGTTTCATTTGATGTCTGAGGTAGAGGTTGCCAGGGTGGAGTGGGCCTCCCAGAGAGTGAGGTCAGACACTGGATGAGGGAGTATATAACAGTGACTCATGAAGACCTCTTTAGCAAGAATGGGAAGTCCAAAGAGCATAGAATTCTAAGAGTAAGTGTTATTTCAAAGTCACCCAAGACCACAACACGTCTACATTCAATCCCAAATATAGTTCAGTTTTATGGATATGGAATTTGCCAGAATTTGAGCATATTATTCAGTGGAAGTTCTTTTGGATTGCATCTCCTTATTCCCCCCATGGAAGATCTGGTACTGCAGTGGATTACAAGGTAGTAGCTGGAGCAGAGTTACAGGATGGAAGGGCAGATATGGGGGTAGCCCATATCCTGAGCATCACAAGGAAGCAGGGAGTCAGAGTAGAGCTGGGCTTCAGTATAAGGGGAAGAGTCTAGACTGAGGTACATCCACTGCACTGATGGTTAGGGCAAGGTGGGTCAGAAGCATGGAGTGCATGAATAATGTGCTTTGGGACAGTCCCATATCAGAAATGGTCCAGGTAGACAGTGAAATCATGGGTGTCTTGCTTCTGTAGTTGGCGTGTGCAGAAACTTTTGTGCAGCGTTCTGACTAGGCAGAGCCTAATGCCTAGATTGGGACACTTGGTTGATGCAGAGGCTGGGAATTCCCTATCCATAGGGCAGAGTTATCTTAGTTGGGGGATGGTGGGGAATATGGCAAGTGGATGGGGTGGCAAGAAGGATATGATAATAGAATGAGATAGCGACCTTGTAAGAAACAGACTCTAGTTCAGAAGGAACAACTTACAAAGGCGTGAACAGGGTTTAGGGAGCCAACAAGAGATGGTGAAGTATTCAAGGACTAGCAATAGCTGGGAGCTGTTACCACTCTATGTCTGAAGGAGCAGGAATGGAGGTGGATGATGTTTCTGCAGCCCAGTGAGAATGGGAGCTCTGACTGGCCAGTGTTGGAATTACAGAGGGCCACAGCCTCTGCTGGACAGGAGATCTGGACCAGGGAGCGTGTCTGTCTGCTCAGTATTCTATAACAAAATGCCACAGACTGAGTGGCTTATAAACAACAGCAATTTGTTTATCACAATTCTGGAGGCTGGAAGTCTGAGATTGGGGTTCCAGCATGGTCAGGGGAGGGCCCCCTTTTGGGCTTCAGATTTCTCACTGTGTCCTCACCTGGTGGGAAGAGGAGAGAGCTCTTTTGGATCTCTGAGAGTTCTCTGGGATTTGTAAGAGCACTAATCCCATCATGAGGGCTCTATTCTCTTGACCTAAGTACCTCCCAAAGGACCCACCTCCTAATACCATCATGCTGGGCATTAGGATTTCAATGTATGAATTTTAGGGGGACATAAATATTCAGTCCATAGTAGAGACATGAAGAAGGAATACCCTGACCTCTTATTTTTCACTCTCACCTCCTCCTGGTACTTCACATTAGCCAACCCCATCTGGAAACAGCAGTGAGGGAATCCATGAGGTCAGCCTCCTGGGGTGCAAAGCAAGGCACAGAAGGGTGGAGGGTGGATGGAGTTGAGGGGAAAACAGAGAATGACCATCATATATGCAAACTCATCCAGATGGCAGTTGTTCAGTACCAGGTAATTTGTCTACTTGTGTCTAGACCGAGTCAGGGGCAGCCAGATCCAGCCCATAGGGAGAAGGCCACTCAAAACTACACAGGTTCTCGGGCCCAGGCTATGATGTATAATGGCTCTAGTGCTGAAGAACAATGAGAGTGTTAAACCAGGAAACTTAGGTACAAGCCCTACCCTTTGAAGAGCTCCAACATGATGAGAGATGGGGGAGATAATAGTTCAGAAAGAGCCTTACTAGGTCCCTTGGCTGTATACAATTGACTTAGTGTTGGCTCCATTAGGTTGGGGTGCAGCAGGGTGCTGATGTCCTCATCTTCATCCTCATGGGCTCAGGAATAGGGCTGGGTCTTGGACCTCCCAACATTTTAGTTGTTGGAGTTACTGTGGGGTGCAGGGAGAAAACTTTGGTTGACAGGGGAGGGTGGTTTGAGTGCTGGTGGACTAGTTAACACACACGAAACACAAGTGAGTGTAGGAAAAGCTGAGAGTGACTAAGAACCTAGAGCAGTGGTCAGTAAACTCCGGCTCACGAGCCACATGCAGCTCTTTGGCCCCTTGAGTGTGGCTCTTCCACAAAATACCGACTTCTGCGCATGGGCCACGAAGTTTCCATCACACTGTACGTGGGTATTTTGTGGAAGAGCCACACTCAAGGGGCCAAAGAGCCACATGTGGCTCTCGAGCCGCAGTTTGCCGACCACTGGGAGAATTAGCTTCCAGGAGCTGAAAGGGCCATAGTGGCAGATAACAGGCCAATGAGGCATCCATACCAAGAAGAGCCTTGAAAACAAGATGAGTCTCCTTCACACCAGAGATTTCATTTTGTTTTTGCTTGTAAAAGGGCCTGTCTTCATGTCCTCAGCCTGGATTGTGTGGAGAGGAGCAGGAATGGGGAAGAACTTGCTGAGGAGTATGGTAGAATAGGGAGGAGAAATGTTAGTGTTGGAGAGAGAGATCTTGACACTCTTTGGTTTTCTCACAAAACATCTCTTAAATATCTTCCTTGAATGAGGATAACACTTACAGGAGGCCCTTTCTACTTCATGCCAGAGTAAAGCCCTGGCCTGAACTCATTTCTGCATTAACTGGTTAAATAACTAATTGACTCATATTACATGAGATATATTTTTGTTTTATGTGTTGACAAATAGTATTGAAAATGGTTTTTAAAGACATATAGAGTATACCTTCAGTTAAACCCTGAAATCTTTCCCTTCATGAAGAAAAGGATGATTATTTTCTAGTTATGCCATAGGGCACAATCTGGAATTTTGAATCATGGTTGGCTCTGTCTTAGAAAACTCCTATATTGTTATTTTTGTCACTTTCCCCCTGGGGCAGGAGTCCTTTGTGTATTGCTTGCTCTCCTTGGTTGTGGCAGCTGTCTCTTAATTTCTGTCTCTGAAATTGAGTTTTCCACTCTGATTACTTGTCACCTGTGGTCATCATTGTAGGTACAAAGTTAAATAGCACTGGCCAGTTGCTCAATGGTTAGAGTATTGGCCCTTGGACCAAAGGGTTGTGGGTTCAATTCCCAGTCAAGGGCATGTACCTCGGTTGCAGGTTCCATCCCCAGCCCTGGTCTGGCATGTGCTAGAGACAACCAATCAATGTGTCTCTCTCACATCAATGTTTCTCTCTCCCCTCTCCCCTCTTCTACTCTCTCTTAAAAAGTCAATCGAAAAAATATCCTTGGGTGAAGATTTTTTAAATAAGTTAATTATATATCAATTATGTTTCCAGCATTAGATAGATTCAAAGTTGGAAAACAGAATTGATAGAATGAGAAATAAAACCTCCCTGAATCTGTCCCTTATGTCTTCAGAGGATATTAAAAGTGCTACCGAAGTTACTTCCATTCATGCGGGTGAGATTGGGAAGATAGGTACAGTATCTCCCTTCTCTGCAGAGAGGAGTTTCAGGCAAGAGGTGTACCCACCTCCCAGCTTCCCCAACACCCACTCGTGTTACTTGCATCTTTGAACCATTTTGTCCTAGTCTTTTCTGCCTCGTGCTGATGTTTTGTGGCATCATTTAAAAAAATGTAATTTTATTAAAAATTTTAAAAATAATTTGAAAAAATTTTCAATTACAGTTGACATACAATATTATATTAGTTTGAAGTGTTTTGTGGCATCTTGAAATTGGTTGACCCAGATATCTCAGTCATCTTATAACTGAGTTGATACTGGAAAACCATTATGAGAGTTAAAAATGGGGAATAGAATAGTTTACTAAAAGTTTTTGGAGAATTATCCAAAATGTAAGTATCTCATTCCTGAAATAAGTAACTTTCAGATTTAAGTGATCGTGTCAACACTACTAATGAAAATTCAGGTGAGGGACTGTTATTTTATATTTTACTATACTTTTCAGATTCACTGTATCTAGACTTATGTTTATTTTTGCTTCCAAAACTTTATACTACATTTTGGATCTTATTCTTTAGCTAATTATATCTGTCACTAAACTAAGCCAGAGGCTGTACCCTATGAGCACCTGAGCAGTCTAAAATATCCTGGCTTACCCTGAAGTCTAGGTCCCATTAGGACACTGTTTTGTAAATATCGACAAAACGTTAGAAGCACAGATTCCATATGACTGGGTGTTCGGGAATAGTTCCCGTGTTAGTGTCTGTCTTGCTATCCCTATAAATACAGTGGGAAATATTAGACTGCGTGTCCCAATTTTAACTTAGAATGTAGTTCACACTTTTTTTTCTGTCTTCCCTTTCTCCCTATCTTGTGCTGCTCCAGGAAGACTGTCGACCTGCCTGGTCTGGTACTGGATTCACCTGGACATTCGTGGGCCTTCCTACCCCAGTCCAGTTTGTTCCTTGGTCTCTGCCATTCGCTTCCAGGGATGGGTTGTTGTCTTTGGTTTTGCACAGGAATAAATAACTTTGGGGTTATTAAGGCCGCTACCCTAGAAAAGATGAACTCTTTTTTCATGATCTCCTTTCAGTCCCCCTATGGCATTTCTGGGCAGTGAGGACTGGAGGAAATCCTCAGAGTGCTTAAAAACATTTCCTGATTTTTCCTGCAGGTGCCTGGGTTACAGGGACTCTTGAGCCCTTGGCTGTGCCTTCCTTTTCTTCCCCTTCTGAGAGAGAAGAATGGGAGAGAGAACAGAGAGAACTGGTTTTTCTCCTAATGTACCTGAAGTGCATGGTTACTTTGTTTGTATGGTTTCTGATTTGTAGGCTACATCTTTACTTTCATTCATTCATATGTAATTGCAAAGGTTTGGGTGGGCAGTATTATGGTAAATCAGTGTGGCCTTTCCTTGTAGCCTCTTTCTTTATTAAACCTTTATTTAGTACTTTTGTAATACCTTTGTTTTTCTGCTTATGAAAGTAATATAGAAAAGTATAAATAATTTATTTCTTTAGACAGATTCCTAGAAGTAAAAGTACTAGGTTCATGTAGAGCATAAATATTTTATAGTGAAATTATATTCCAGAAAGCTTATACCCATTCACCTTCCTGCCAATTGAGTAAATGAATACATTTTAATTTATATTACTAATAAAATCTTTGCTAACTTGATTGGTAAAAATATCTTATTTTTAATGCATTTAAAAACTACTAGTGAGCTTTATAAAAATACATAAATAAGCAAACAAATACATGTTTATTAGCCTTTTGTACCTCCTATCTTTGATGGTAGAAAAATTTAACAGTTTAAGGTCTAAAATATATTTCTTTTTTTTTTTTGCTTTCTTTCTTCAGAGTCTTTCTCCATCCAAAGCTCATCTATATTCCCCCCCCCCCCCCAAGATTTAAAAAATGATTTGATTTGAAAACAAATTTATTCCTTGATCTGCATGAAATTTGTTTTAATGTGTTTGGTGTGAAGTGAGGATTTAAATTTTTTATCTTTAAATCAATAACCAAATTTTATCAACACCTTAGTTGTAAACTACAGAACCCATACTGGCTAGCTTAAAGAGATTCAGAATATTCTGAGGATTTTAGGTGGCTCATAGTATCTCTGGGTTGGGCAGGGTGGTAACTTTCAACAACGGTACTCAGAACTGTGCCAGAGGACTGGTTAGGTGAGGAATTTGCTACAGCCTCTGCTCCCTCCTGTACCAGCAAAATCCAGGCCAGACCACACTTAGAACTGGGTCTCTCATTTACTTTTGAGAAAAGTCTCATGTGGTTGCACCTGATTGGGAAAGCAATTTTTCTGGAAGTTATTTTGGGAAGTCAGTTTTCAAAATGTGGGAAATTATCAAAATATAGGGAGAATGTGCACAAGATTGGGTGACCACAAGGGGCTAAGCTAGTTGTTGCAGCAGCCTTAACCACTGATTGGTGATTCCACAAATTTGTTAAGTTTGCATTTTAGAAAATGTATCCTATATAACAGGGGTCCTCAAACTACGGCCCATGGGCCACATGCAAATACAAATATTGTATTTGTTCCCGTTTTGTTTTTTTACTTCAAAATAAGATATGTGCAGTGTGCATAGGAATTTGTTCATAGTTTTTTTTTAAACTATAGTCCGGCCCTCCAACGGTCTGAGGGACAGTGAACTGGCCCCCTGTTTAAAAAGTTTGAGGACCCCTGATCTAAGGGATGGCACATGTCTGAAATAAGACAGTAGTAGTTGGGATGGAGAGAACAGATAGAAACCAGAGATGGTAAGGCTGTGCTTGCAAGCAGAGCACAGGGAGAGAGGACTCAAGGATGAGTCCCAAGGTTATAGTCTGGATGACTGATGAGGGAGAGACCACAGGAGCAAGGGCAGAGGAAGTCGACAGAAGAGTTCAGTCTGGGACATGGTGAGAGTTGTTTATGGGATAACCAGGTAGAGACGAGAGCAGTTGGGGGGGGATCAGGCCTGCGGGGGAGGGCAGTGGGGGGGACCAGGCCTGCAGGGGAGGGCAGTTAAGGGGCAATCGGGCCAGCAGGGGAGGGCAGTGGGGGCAATTGGGCCGGCAGGGGAGCAGTTAGGTGTTGATCAGGCTGGCAGGGGAGTGGTTAGGGGGTGATCAGGCTGGCAGGCAGAAGCGGTTATGGGCAATGTGGCATGCAGGCAAGTGAGCAGTTGGGAGCCAGCAGTCCTGGATTGTGAGAGGGATGTCTGACTGCCCATTTAGGCTCGATCCCACACCGGGCAGTGGGACATCCCCCGAGGGGTCCCAGATTGGAGAGGATGCAGGCTGGGCTGAGGGACCCCCTTTCCCCCAGTGCACGAATTTCGTGCACTGGGCCTCTAGTAGATTAATAAGACCAGTTTCTCACATGTAATCAATTCTATTTGATTATTTTTTTGTTCTTGTGCTAATGCATAATTATTGTGTTTTTTGTTGTGCAATGTTTTAATTACTATTGCTCTATCTTGCTCTTCTTTTTCAGTTCTTATTCTTTCCAGGTGAACTTTGACCACTTTATCACTTTATAAAACATAAATTGGTATTTTGATTAGAATTCATTAAACCTTTATGTTAATTTGACAACAATTGACCTAATTAGAATATTCATTCTTCCCATCTATGTATGCAATATATACAGGGTGGGGCAAAAGTAGGTTTACAGTTGTTCGTATGGAAAATAATACAGTAATCCTATATAATAAAAGCATAGTATGCAAAATGTTCCCTGGACTGGGAGCTCATCCAGGAGTTCGACCAGGGGGCGGGGCCGGCTGGGGGAAGGGAGGGAGTACCCGGCCAGCAGCCAGCAGCCGCTAGGGACCCTACCAATGCATGAATTTCATGCACTGGACCTCTAGTTAATAAATAATAATACAAGACTAAACTCTTTTGTGTACTCACAACTGTAAACCTATTTTGTCCCACCCTGTATTTTCACCTAGTTAAAATTTTTTAATGTTCCTTAATAAAGTTTTGTCATTTGCTTCATGAGGGTATTTGTATTTCTCCCTATTATTCTATAAAATATATTATTATTAATATAAACAGACTTAGTTTTCCTTTTATTTCCTCTGCTTTTTCTTGCCAGGCATGATAGTTATTAAATTTTGCCTATGTATTTTGTGTTAGACACTTAAAAAATTTATTAATTCTAAGAAAATTTCAGTTAATTTTGTTGAGCTTTCTAAGAATACATCGATAAATGCAATATGACAGTAATTTTGGAACATCATAAGGCAAACAAAAAAAAGAAAAGACATGAACAATGATTTATATAAAATTAATTCAATAAGCTAGGTGTAAAATACCCTGGAAGGGGAGATGTTTCTAATTTTATAATAGTGCCTGCATTCCCTCTGTAGGGACACTCTGAGTAACATGTATAAGGCTGGTGATTTATAGCACCCAGATATGTGCTGTAAAGACAACCACATGCCTGCCTCGGTTTCCCTGTAAATCTAGACTGCATACCCAGACACACATGGTGTTTTCTCTCCAAATGCAAGTTCCTAAGCTCCACGTTTGGACGCCGGGTAATTCAAGCAGAATGATGCCTCACGAAGTCTCTGCAGCAATGCCTCTCTGCGGGCTCACCGATGGAAGGGATTTCAAAAGTGAAAACAGGCCAGGGCTCACTCAGTTCAATCTTCCTGCTCCAAGCCACTCTCTTCCTTTCGACAGCTAAGCCAGGTGTTTGGAGTACAGTGTTGGTGGGGTTTGTGGAATGTTACACTTAGAAGCTTAAAAAAAAGTCAATAAATAAGCTCAAACAAATGGAAAGAATTTGCCTACTTTTAAGATTCCCAAATTATCCTGTGTCTCCCAGGCAGGCTGACAACTAACAAAAGGGCATTAATTAGTTACATAGAAATTCCCTAAAAAGCCTTGGGAAGATTAATGCCTGAGGTTTATAATGAGCATCATTGGATACTAGCTTCTAATTCCATAGGTTATACACTATACAGAGATAAATCTGTCCTATATAGGAACAGGATTCTGCCTGGCAGATTTTCCCAGGGTCTTAAAAATTTTGCTAAGTATTCATTTGTATTTATAGCCTTAAAGGCAATTACTAGGCCACCCCATCCCTCAGTTGTTCATTGGCCAGCTAGCTGTACTACATAGTCTCTGCACTTTGCCTGCTTAGCGTATAAATTAAGAAGATGAACAGACTGGGCTGAATCCATTTACCTGGCTCGCTCCATTCTAAGATACACAGGAGAGGGTGGGATTTGGGGGTGTTTTTGGCATAAGACAACTGAAGGTCCTGTTTCTCAAGGTTTTTAACAGCTGGGACTCTTTTGTGATTGGTCATTTTAGGATGGCTCTTAATGAATTTAGGAATGTGGCTCTGAGCCAAACCCAAGTGCAGCTGATGCTGCTCTTTCTGGTCAGAAAGTGGGCAATGGGATGGGATTTGGGAAGGCCTTGTGGTGAAATGAGGAGGTGTGTTAAGTCAAATATATTAAAAGGCTAAGGTAGGAGCTTTCTTAATACTTGAAGGATTACAGGATATTTGAGGTTGGCGGAGGCTGCATTTACAGCAGGAAATGCAATAGCTCCTGTCACATCTTGAGGGAGCTTGATAGGGGCTGGCCCGTTCTCCTGCTGGGCTTTAGTATTAGAATCCTCCCTTTCATGAGCCCTTCAAAGTCTGCAGGGTCTGCTTTGTGCCACAAAATAGTGCTCCACACATTTCTGACTGGCCAGCAAAGACTAAATGCATGATTGCCCAAAAGTTAAAAAGAATCCATTTGATGTGCATGTGGGTAATATCTTGTGGTGATGCTGCTTTAGAAAACTTGTGTAATTAACTATTTTTTTTTGCTATTAATAATATCGCCATCAGATCTGTAAAAAAGGACACAACCCCCTTAAAGCTTAACTTTCATTTTGGAAATGAACTGGAAGTCTCCTAGAGCGATGATTCTTTCTACAATAATCAGTTAATCTTTCTGGTAATCAACTTCACGTTGAAATCCTGCTTTTTTTTTTTTTTTTGGAAAGCAACATCCTTCGTTTTAAAAAGGGCTGTGAGGGTTTTGACACGAAGGAGAGGTGGAACAAGTGTTTGGAGTTGTGAACCTAAGGTTTCCTGCTTTTTAAAATCTTTACTTAAATGTGTGTGTGTGTGTGTGTGTGTGTGTGTGTGTGTGTGTGTGTGTGTAAGTTAAGCAATGGCAGAGTAATTATTTAAAATTAATTAATATAACAGAAAATTAAGTTTTTAAGTAGAACCACTGTTCAATTCAGGTGTCTGTGTCTCGTGGTAAACCTTTATATTTGGATCACAGGTTTCAGGACCACTATCTACCGGGGGCAGCCAGTATAGCAGAGTAAAGGCTATGCTCTCCATGGAAACATAATGCAGGCACCCATGGCAAAGTCACAGATTACATGATAGCTCTTCCTCCTATCAAGTACTTATTTTGACTGTGTAGACAGGATGTATTTTTAGATATCCATTTGTGTTCATTTGCTCCCCCTTTCTTTTCCGCATGTATTAAGTCACTTCATTTTCTCAGGGAAGTCAACAGCAGGGTTGAAAGGGAAAAAGGAAGTCATTCATTCCTCTTGGCTTTTGTTTTCAAAGGCCAAGCCCATGGGAGGGCTTAAGGTACCACATAAGCACCAGAAAAGGAGGGAGTGGTTCACAGAAAGAAGCAGAGTGAGCTGGCAGAATTAGGAGTTCCTCAGAGGGCTTGCTGCAGACCCCAGACCGGAAGAATATTCTCCTGGGCCAGAGGGAGGAAAGTTGAAAGGCCCTCGTGTAGTAGGGACCCTGACTCTGCATCCTGAAGAGAGAGAGCAAGAAGGTGTGTCTAGGTAAACAAGACCAGAAAGATTCTCCCAGAAACTATGTTATTGGACCATGGAAACAGCAGAGAGGAATTGGGCCTCAGGGAGCCATAGGTTCAGGTGGCAATCTCTTTGGCAAATTGTGTGGACTAATGACTGATTATCATCAAGCCAACCCCATCACTGCCCTAGGAACTTCGGCATAACCTAAGGAAAGAGGGGTGACCACAGAACCACTGCGATTGTTTCCTACCAGTTCGATGAGGGGTTAACTTGACTTCTAGAAAAGAAAGGTGCGCTATCTCTTTTAGATTTGATTTTGTGGGTTAAAATTAATCTCCACTACAGTTGCGTAAACTAATCAGTTATCACCATAGTGGACACAATAAAGCCATTTGTGTATAGACACAGTTAAGGTTTCTGTCTCTGATGGAAGAGAGAGTGAGAAGACTTGTGTACTAGTGGAGAACAGTGGCCTGGGGCATTTAGAAATGCAATGAAAGGCCCTCATGAAAATTAAGTTATACCTTCTATTGACTTCCTTTTGTGTGTGTTCACACTTAAATTCTATTATTTTAGCATATTTTTAATCTGCAATACAGTATTACCAACTGTAGCCATTATTCTAATCCACAAACCTTATTATATTGACTTTCATTAAATGCATCAGAGATTGAGAAAGACACAGGTGGAATACTCAAATTGGAGAATTTTAGAAGAGACCTAAAAGAAGGACCTGTTTATAAAAGGGCAGGCAAAATTTAGGGAAAGTAAGAAAGGATGGTGCAATACCTCCAGGGTAGTAAAACAGAAGTTCTTTCCATCCTGGATTGTTATTACTTCTCAGCAGATGTTTGGAAATGAGAATGACTGGATTTCTTCATTCTTCGCATATTTGTTGAGAAATTAAGTAGGACACAATGGATTTCTCCCCTAATCCCCTCATTGTCTATCTTCGTCCCATGAACTTTCTGCAAAACAGGTTCTTCAGCATTTGCAAAACGCTCACCTTTAAAATGGGATATACTTAGGGGAAATGCTTTTCTTTCATTTTTTAAAAACACCTCTGGTGAAGTGAACTCTATAAGCCCCTTTACTCACTCTACTGTAAGGGAGATGTGTTGACTCACCTGATTGGTAAACTTTAGAAGAATAATTGGTCATGCTTATCTTGGCTTGATTCTCCTTTCTTTTAGGAATGTGCCTTTCTGTGGAGGATGTAAGATCTCTGCCTCCATCTCAGATATTGTGGAGGGACCCCCCTAGTTGGGAGGGCCCGCTGCTCAGGCCAGCTTTTCCACAACTGGATGAGATAGGTTTATGTCTTTTATATTCTAAGTTTCAGTATTAGCAACCCCATTTAGCTAACAGAATTATCCATGATAAAAACTCTTAGTGAACTAGGAATAGAGGACACTTTCTTAACCTGATCAAGGGCAACTAGGGAAGCTTAGATCAGAAGTCATAGTTAATGGAAGAATGTTGGAAACTTTCCCTCTGAGATGAGGAACAGGATGGGATGTCTGCCACACTCTCTGCAATTCAACATTTTATTGGAGGTTCTCGCCAGTGCAGTAGCCAGCCAGGCAGGAAAACAAACAAAAAAAATTAGTAATTAGGAGGAATTAAAATTGTCCTTAAGATGAAATAATTGTATAAATATGCTAAAGAGTTTTTTAATAAGTTAGTAGAAGTAATAGGTATACTTTGAAATGTTGTTATATATTTAATCAATATACCAAAGTCAGTTGAATTCCATACACCATCAAAAATCAGTTAGACAATGTAATTTCAAATAGTTATATATTTTACAGTAACTACAGAATTATAAATTCCACAGGAATCAATAAAAATAAAAGGCAGACACTTCAAGGAAATTGCGGTGTTATTAAAAGTTATTAAAGTTCACCCAGTGTGGCTCAGTTGGCTGAGCATCATCCCATGTACCAAGAGGTCAATGGTTGGATTCCTGGTCAGGGCATATACCCAGGTTGCGGCCTCGACCCCACTGCCAGTGGGGGACGTGCAGGAGGCAGCCAATAGATGTTTCTCTCTCTCACCCTATCTCTCTAAAAACCATTAACAACATACTTTTTAAAAAAGCTATTAAAGTTCTTAATAAAAGGAGAGATATTTCATATAGTTGGATAGAAAGATGTAAGTCTTTTTCAAATTTATTCATAGTTTCATAGTAATTATGATTAATATACAAACTTCTTTTTGGTGTGTGTAGTCAACAGATTTTTAAAGTTTATTTGGATAAACAAAGGGCTTTTGAAGGATAAAAACACTCTTGAAGAAGAACAAAATAGGGACTTGAATAAGACTTGTGTTGCCCTGACTTTTGATGAAGCTATGGTAATTAAGACAGTGTGATATTGTGCAGGAATTGATGAAAGACCACTTGAACAGAACAAGAAGCTCAGGAACAAAGTCAGGGTGTGTAAAAATGTGTTTTATAATAAAGTTGAATATGTCTATACCAGCCGTGGGCAAACTACGGCCCGTGGGCTGGATCCGGCCCGTTTGAAATGAATAAAACTAAAAAAAAAAAAAGACCGTACCCTTTTATGTAATGATGTTTACTTTGAATTTATATTAGTTCACACAAACACTCCATCCATGCTTTTGTTCTGGCCCTCCGGTCCAGTTTAAGAACCCATTGTGGCCCTCGAGTCAAAAAGTTTGCCCACCCCTGGTCTATACCCTAAGAATCAGCAATTTCACTCTTTAGGAAACACTTAGAGAACACTTTGCTTTTGTACACTAGGAGACAGATTGAAGAATGTTCACAGAAGCAATTTTTTAAAAAGCAACCAAGCAAACAAAAAAATAAAACATTTCAACAGGACAAAGTAGGGTATATGAATATAATGGAATACTATAGGCAAGTAAAAGGAAATGGACTACAGCTATAGACATTAAGATAGATGAATCTTAAAAGCATAGTCTTCTTCAGAAGTCATAGAAAAATATATTTAATATATTCATTTATATCAAGTTCAAAACCAGGCAGAGCCAAACAATACATTATTTAGGCATGCATTACTTGTAATAAAACTCTTAAACAAAAACAAAGGAACACTTATTACAAAATTCAGAGTAGTGGTGACCTCTATAAGGCACGAGGGTGATAGTGGGGTGATGGGATGCCATTGGGAGAGAGCTTCCAAGTAATGGGTAAAGCTCTACATCTTAAACGAGGTGTTGGGTACATGGATATTTGTTTTTTATTCTTCTAACTACATATATATATACTAGAGGCCCGGTGCACGAAATTCCTGCACTGGGGGATGGGGTTCCCTCAGCCAAGCCTGCCCCTCAGTC